>NC_064293.1:18455164-18459777 GCF_019186545.1 Solanum stenotomum
TCTTGTGCTTCTCCTGCAAGACATGTATCATCTGTATGACTGGCTGATGCCATTGAAGTGTCATCTTTTATATCAAAATCAAGATTTTTTATTAAATCTTTCTTCACTTCCTCCATATACAGAGCTATTGCCTCTGATTTGGAAATAATTCCTTTCTTCATTTGAAGTTGTCTGGCGATTTTCTTGAATGGATCTGTATTATTTCCTTTAATTTCTGCTGTAGTATTTGTCTCACAATACCTACTAACTGTTACATTTATTAAATCCAGGATCTCTTGTCCATGTAGTTGTCCTTCCTGGTTCTTCTGAAGCAATTTACTCCAGAACTTAGTGTAGAACACTCTTTGTAAACAGGGGAATCCTTCTGAAGTATTATTAACTTCAATTGACCATTACATAATCCATGGGATAGAAAATTCGATGAAAAAATACATTACTGATATTCCTTCAAAGAAGATATTATCCTCTTGTAACCTTGTTAATTTTGGAGACACATCTATCCATTCCAAATATAATTTTTTATAAGATTCTGGCAAGATTTTAATGGTTGGTCCATATAATGTCCACCACTTGCAAAACCAATTAGGGATATTCCTATCAAAAATATTTGCACATAATTTTATAAACCATGAGTGTTTCCTATTAGCGTTTTCATAAAGAAGGACCTTATTAAACCCGTCAATATAATCCCAATAGTTATATTTCACTGGGACTTTTTGTTCCGGATGGATATAATCCAATTCTTTTAAGGTGCTCATTCCCCACTCTTCTGGTGATATAATCTTCTTAATGACCAATTTTGAAAAATTATAAACTTTCTTGGTGTTAGCTGGATAAAAATGCTGAAACTCACATCCTGTGGATGAGAGTATAACTTCATAGTGCATTCTGTATTTATATGATGTAGCTGTATAAGCTACTGTGTCTAAATACCTGGTCATTATTTGCCAAGGTTCATTTCTCCATCGGAGATCACTTTCTTCCAGTAGAAGTATAACTTCTCTTTTGTTGTTTATATCAAATACTTCTATATTTTCATCATCTATTAGCACTGAGGAATATGTTGTTGATGCACTAGTTTCCTCTTTGGATTTTATGAAATCCATGAATTCTTTATACATTGGGTGGTTAATATTAACTCCCCCACTGGTGGCATTACTTGATGACGCCGTCTGGCTAACATTAAATGATGTTAGCGTCTTATTTCCATGTTGAGCAAGGATATGTCCTCCTCTTCCTGGATTGCTCCTTCCTCCTCGTCCTCTCCTAGATGGAGAGGGCCATTCTGGTCTCATCCTGAAAAGCAACAATATCTTAATTTAAATATTCTCTAGTAAGAAAATCAGGTAGACTATTATCTTCTCCTTTCTTATAATGTATCTCAAAATCAAAAGGCGCTAAAAGAGCTTGCCATCTGGCAAACATTTGCTTAGAAACATCATGCTTACAATCTTTATTAAACATGAATTTTGCAGCTTGACAATCAGTTTTTATTAAAAACTTTTGATTATAAAGATCGCCTTGAAATTTGAGAACACATTTTACAATAGCTAAGATTTCTTTGGCTATAGTCGCATAATTCTTCTGGGCTGCGTTCCATTTACCAGAATAAAACTGAACTATATAATGTCTTTTCGTATCCGGGCAATATTGGGTAAGGATGCCACCATAACCAACATCAGAAGCATCAGTCTCAACTGATTTTTCCCAATTTGGATTTGCCAAAGTGAGACAAGGGAGATTTTTAACCTTTTCTTTAATCCTCCTAATAGCTTTAGTATGGTCATCTGACCAAGCCTTAGGATTTTTCTTTAATCTATCATAGATAATAGCCGTATCTTTAGCCAAATCCTTTATGAAAGGTGCTACATAATTAAGACTTCCAAGAAATCTCTGTAACTGAGTTTTATCAGTAATAATGTCAGGAAATTTAGAAGCAAATTCTATACTCCTATTAATGGGGCTGATATTCCCTCTTTCAATATTATGACCTAAAAATCTTACATTAGTTTGAAAGAGAGCCATTTTTGGTTGAGAAATAACCAAACCATTTTGCATAATGATTTTTTTAAATAATTCTAAATGTTTAAAATGGGTTTCTATATTTTTGGAAAATATTAAAATATCATCTATATAAACTATTATAAAATTAGTATAAGGTAAGAAAATATCATTCATAGTTTTCTGAAATTCAGAAGGAGCATTTTTCAAACCAAATGGCATCACATTCCATTCGTACTGACCCATAGGGACATTAAAAGCTGTTTTGAATCTATCAGGTTCTGCTATTTGAATCTGCCAATAACCTGATTTCAAATCAAATTTAGAAAATATGATAGCATCATAAACCCTATCAAGTAAATCCTTTTTATTAGGAATAGGATACCTGATCCATTTAAGAGCTTTATTAAGTGGCTTATAATTGATAACTAATCTGGGTGCTCCTCTTTCTTGCTCTGCATGTTTATTAACATAGAAGGCTGTACAAGACCAGGGAGACTTTGAATGCCTTATAAGGCCTTTCTGGAGTAAAGAGTTAATTTCATTTTTGCATAACTCTAAGTAGTCAGCGTTCATTTGACAAGGCCTAGCTTTAGTAGGGATATTATCCTCAATAAAGCTTTCTTCATAAGGGAGGCTAACAACATGCTTTTTCCTGTTCCAGAAAGCATTAGGATGATCTCCACAAATATCAATAGAAAACTGATTTTTCAAGATATCAATCTTTTCCTTTAATTTAGGATTTTGTAAAACATGATCAACTTCAATACTGTTGATCTCTTGTTTTATAAAATTAACTTGATTGCTTTTTGAAACCAGTAATTTTGCAGTCAGGTCATTTATCATTCTAGTGAATGGTTTAGTGACAAATTCTAGTATAAAAGGTTTGTCATTCCAAGTCCCAATAATCTTATTGTTATCCCAATGAGTAAGAGGGAAAATTTCATTTATAAAGGGTACACCCAAAATAATTTGGTTAGTGATGTTTTTGACCAAAACAAAACTTTGGGGAACACAACTTTTTCCTTTACAAATGAAAGCTTTAGGAAGTTTAAATTCAATATTCATTTTACTACCATTTGCTGATCTAAGGCTATGAGTAGTTTTATGAAAATACCTTGAAGGTATAAGTCCTTCTTGGATACAATTTAAATCAGCAGCACTATCAATAAGAGCTATAAATTCTTTTTTGTAATTATAATCAATAAGAAGAGTAATTTTTGTATAAAACTTTTGAGAGGTAAAAGCTTTAAGACTATAAAGAAAATCTGTTTTATTATTTTTTAAAGAAAGATTCTTTATAAAATCAAGACTATCATTTTCTCCTTCCATAGAGGAAGATGATTCAGAAGCATTATCCAGATTTCTAAGTGTCTGAATAGCATCAAGTCTGACTTCTATAACAACATTCTTTTCTTTAAGAAGAGTAATTTCTTCTTTGAGATTATTAATCCCTTCTTTTAGGTCACTGATAGTAGTGGGGGAACTTATCATTTTTCTACTTTCTAACAGGAGATTTTTTACTTCCGCCATAGTATATGAACCTTCCTTGGTAGGAATTTCTCTAGGAGTATCATCCTTTTGAAAATGCTTTTCTATAGAGTCACTGATTTTATCAATAATCTGAGCTCTAATTTCCGGGTCTTTTATATTTTGTAGCAACTCAATAATTTTGTCATTATCAATGACATTAAGACTCATTTCTTTAAATTGTTCATAGATCTTATAAAGATCATCCTCATCTTCTTTTTCACATGCCATTCCTTGTTGACATGGTGAGCATTCATTGTCAGAGGTCAAGTAATCTTCCTGTTGAAGAGCTTTGAGATCTTCACTTGTCGAAGAGTCATATCTGCTGCTATATTCTGATCCTGATTCAGAGTCAGAATTAAGCATGATCTTATAAAGAGAATCCTTTATATTATCTTCTATGTCAAGGCTCTTAATTTTCTCCTTAACTCTGCAGTCTTTGGCATAATGGCCATATCTTCCACATTTGTGACAAATATCGGATTTATTAAAATTTCGATACTTTTTCTTTCTCTTAGAGGAATCTCCTCTNCGATATTTTAGGAATAGTCCACTTATTAAGTAGATCTAGGTGCTGAGGTATATCATATTCTTCCTTTCGACTGTTTTTAACAGTAGAGCTTCTCCTTATGATATTCATAATGAAAACTGTGTTGAGCTGTAACACCTATAGTTATTATAAGTCCATGGCTCTGATACCAAAACGAAAACGGATCGTACAACAGTTAGACCTTTAGGAACCTTTATAGTCATAGCTAGTCCTGGCAACAGTATATGAAAATCCCTACTATCCGGGTCCGCCCGGGTCCGGCCTTCCTTATGGCTAATCCAACGGGTAATCCAACGGATTCCTTCGGCTATCTTTCATATACTGGCCTGGATTAGCTATGTCTGACCTTAATCTAACCTGTTTAATCTGTCAACATAATAGACACAACACCACCTTATAATAACTTACTATGCTATAGCTCAACACAAACAGTTTAGCCTATCATTAGGCTGATGAACATAAAGAAATATAATAAGAAACAGTACCTTATAATGAGATCTTCAAGCCAAATTGCAAACTTTTATTGAAAATA
>NC_064293.1:18461160-18477753 GCF_019186545.1 Solanum stenotomum
AAAAAAAAAAAGCTCCCCCCCCCTAGCTTTTAGCTTTTGGCTTAAAATAAGTCATTTTTGACTTAAAATAAGTCATTTTGATAATTGCCAAACACTCTAATAAGCCAAAAACTGGCTTTTAAGCCAGTTTGACCAGCTTAAAAGCCCATCCAAACAGGCTCTTAGCCGTGTTATAGCTAAAAGTAGATCGCAAATTGTAATTAAAGTAAACTGTAGTTATGTTAACTAATTAACTAGTATATGTTTGTTTTTCCGCGTGATTTTTCCTTTTTTTTTCTAATATTACTTTAGTCATGATCACTTGATATATATTCCTTCCTTTTTATTTGCGTGATTTTGATTCCAAACTCCAATTCATATAATGTTACACTCATTATACAACTAACGTCTTGTTCCATTTGCTATAATTCAACTGATACTATTTGTACCTAATTAAAAAGAATAAAGGACTGTACCCTTTGTCAGTGAGACATCACAAAAAATTATTCTACGGTACTTGTTCATGTACTGCCGTTTGTACAACTATATAAAAATCTAAACAGAAAACAAATTATATTAGCATAATGGACTACAATTATTTTAGTTTTAATATTATATTGTCCGTACATATCTCAAAGTTTTGTACAATAATATCTGAAATAAACTAAAAACGAATCAGACACTTGGCAATTCTCTCACAACAAAACGATTCTCAAATAATCGAAACCTGGAACTCAAAAAATGAAATAATTAAACAAAATCAGAACAGGAATCAAAGTACAACAGATCATTTTATTTTAATTTGTTTCCTGTGGATAAAGAAGTGTTTGTGAATTATTGTTATACGATTGAGAAGACGGAAAAAAAGGAGAGTTGTCCCTTATGTAAAAAATAATTAAATATACTTTGATGGAAATGTTAGGACTTTTAAATTTCATTATAACAAATAAATATATATAGTCGAACAAACCTAAAACGGCTAAAAGATAGCTCGAAATTGATTAATGTATTCATTTAAATGCTAAATGCTAAATTCGAAAGCTAATTATGAGCCTAATTGAATTAACTTTAAAAGTTCGTCAAACTATTTTAAATCATTTTTAGCTTTGGGGAGTGTTTGGTAAGTTAAAAATAACTTAAATTAAGTTTAAAATGACTTAAAAAGGTTAAAAACCAAAAGTAGGACTTTTCCTATTTTTTATTTGTTGACTTAAAAATTATTTAAATTTGATTTTTTAATTTTTATGACTTAAAAGTTACTTTTATTAAGCCAATCTAAACGGGCTTTCAAGTGTTGTTTAGAAAAAAAAAATTGTCTGTTAGGGTATTCTAAAGTCTAAACACTTGCATTTTGACTAAAAAATTTACGCAAAATCAGATTTGAGAAGCGAATTGTTTTTCTCTATAAGGAGGGTGCATTTGAGGTGCGACAGAAGGGATGTCACAATTGGTATTTTTTAATCAAATGCTCTTTAGATTTTTATTTTTTTTTCGAAATAAAACAAACCTCGAAACCACATTCATAAAAAAGATATGATTATGCATCTCTCTAGGTTGCACAACTACTTTAGATCGTTCTATCCGTGTTTGAAAAATGCATCCCCTCACCCGCTCGGCCTTTTAATGCTTACTTCATAATTTCTCAAAAACTACAAACGTATTCTTGTGTGAATTTTAAATTTGTTAGGGTTTGAAAGGAATGAAGGAATTGATAGACTAGTAGTAAATAATAAGATAGTGAAAATATAAATATCTTAAGAAAGTGCAGAACGCAAGTTGAAGGAGGGAGATAATTGCTTTCCAGTTTTCGCCAGCTGAATGGCATTTTCCAATTTTTAGCTTTTCAAAAACCAGCAAATTTTAAAGTCAGTTTCAACAAAATTTGGAAAATTCTTCTCCCCATCCCATTATTTACTTTACTACTAGTGTCTCTTTTTTTTTGCCTCCTAGATTTTTTTTGTGTGTGTACTATGACATCATCGTATCATCATTGTTATCATTATTTGTTTTTGTAAGTATTATATTTTGTTATAATTGCCATTACAACTTACACTTTTCCATTACTAGAGGTGTTAAATTTGACTCACATAAGTATGAGTCGTGCTCAGGTCATTCTAATGATTTGGATGGATTATGTAAGAAATTAAATTTATCCATAATTCATCAAGAATAAAGAGTTCTGATCAATTTGAATAAACTTGTAAATATAAAGGAAAATGAATATTAGAGATAAGGAGTTTATAATTAAGGGAGTTTGGTGGAGTAAGTGGAGAAGATTTCAGAATATATTGAAGGATACGGTGTTGTATTATAATTTCATCTAACATGTATTGATCTATAAGCTGCAAATTTTGATTGAGTTCAATCATAACTCATATATATATATGTATAAATTATTTGAATTGCGTGGTCATATTGTCACTACATCAAAAAAAAATTGATGATCTTTAGCAGCAATTAATTAACGACAATAGATTAATTGCCACTAAATATGTACATTTAGCGGTAATTAGCACTCTTTGTATATGTCTCTAAAACTTTTATCGATATTGGATCCAATGACAATTAACTAATGTCAATAAAGGTTTTAACTCTTTGCTAATTATGTGTATATTTTTAGCTTCGTCACTGTCATAATAGTTTAAAAGTGGAGAATATATACTTGAAACAAGAGTTTGATGCTTCGAAATTATGTAATTTATTCCATACCAAACAATCAAATGAACGGATATCATAATGTATCGGTTAGAATGGTTAGTATTAATTCCACTACATAAAAAAGAAGTAGGGCATATAGAGAGATGATGCTGAGCACCTAAGCAAATAGGACCCTCACCAACTTTCTCTTTCCGTACCTCGACCTGGACACCAAACGTACCTTTACACGTACCCACTCTATTTTATTTGATTCTATAAATACATACATACCCCAAAATCAAATCCCCATTCTTACAACTCACAATTCAATCTACTATTCTTGTTTTTGTGCAACATTGGATGTTGGGAGGAAGAGTGATTAATACTTCATTAAGTTGTTGTTGGTGCAAAATAAGTGATGGAGAGTCCTCAATATTATGCACCACCCCAAATTGTGGATTCGTCGTCTCGTCCATCTCTAGGATTTCCTCTGGGGACTGCGCTTCTACTTCTTGTCGTTTTCAGCTTGAGTGGTGTTTTTTCTTGCTGTTATCATTGGGACAAAATACGTACCCTACGACGTCGATCTCTCGCCGATATCGAAGCCGGAGACGATGATCCTTCATCCTTGAAACCCAAACACACCAACATGGTATGATCGATCTCCCCCATTTTCGATGAAAATGACATTTATTTTTTTATTTTTTTTTTTAGTTTTTGTATTATTTTTTTTATTCTTAAGGTAGATAATTTAGAGGATATAATAAGTATTAGGCAGGTTGAGTGATCTTTTAAATGATATATGCATAATTAAGTGATTTTTCCATTATAAAAATAAAATAATTAATTGTTCTGTCATAGACCTTTGTGATCTGACTCTTTTCTCGAATTTCATATATAATAAAAGCTTAGTGTATCAATTATAAGCTTATGGCTAAACTTAATTTGCTTATAATTGTGTGTTTACAGAGTGAAAAGCAGAACCAATGCCAAAGCATGCCTGCAGTGTTGATGCCAGGTGATGTAGTTCCAAAATTCATAGCAATGCCTTGTCCATGTCAGCCGCCCATACCGGAAAAAGTGGTGGTAGAACAGCAGAAGCCGCCTCCTCCTAAACCAGTTCGTATGGTAGTGGGATTACCTTTATATTGATAAAAAGGGAACGTTACCGACATGGGCTGTGATGTAATGGTCAGTTCGGTTCATGCTTAATCAGAAATCTCGAGTTTGAGCTTTGAATATGGAGAAAAATATGTTGAAAGCATCACCACCAAATGGGTGGTTTGAATTTAATTGGAACTTTAATACAAACATCGATTGAGAAAAGAGAGAAAGTAAAAAGGGGATGTTGTTGTATGTACATATACATGAGTACTTGAGTATATAAATTGAATTTTATTTCAATCATTCCCAATCTTTTCATTTGTAAATACCAACGAAAAATTTTCAGTTCCCTGATTTGTATATACTTCATCTATCTATCAAAAGTATTCTTAAACATTATGTTATGACATTCCTATTATTAGAGTAAAATAAGTAATTAAGGGGGTAAAATAAAAAAATTAAAAGTTAAAAAATGTCAATTATATATATGAAGATGTAGTTTTTTTTTCAAATAGACCGAAAGAAAAAATTGTTAAATTATGACATTTTTCGTTTTCCTTAGAGTTAATTTGAATAAATTATTGTTCTAGACCGATAGTTTCAAAAGTCTTCAATTTTTTCTTAAACACCATACCAAGTCAACTGGTGTCACATATTCTTAAACACCATATCAAGTCAAATGGTGTCACATATTCTTAAACATCATATCAAGTCAAATGGTGTCACACAAAATAAGACAGAAGAGTAAAAATTACTTTTTTCCCCTCATGTTAGTATGAAAACTGACACATAAATTCAAATCGAGAGAGTATTAAAAAGTATTTAACGTCAGCAGAATAAAGTTCGTGGGATGCAAGTTTTATCTAAAATTTCTCAAATTAAAGAAAAAGGACAAAATACGGTTCATGTGGCATATTTGTTACAGTATTAATAAGAACATTGGCAAATCAGCTTAAGATTTCGTTTATTTGATTTTATCACTTCTAAGTTGTGTTATGCACAAGTAACACAACTTCAAGTTAAATTAAGGAGATTAGTGCTTCTAAATTAAAAATTAAAAATAACTAATTTTAGCAAATTTATCTTACTCTATTTGATTGAAAACTAAATCCGTCATGGTAATTTCAACAATTGAAACTTTTTTAGAAACCATAATTTATGAATGACTACATAAATTTAGTTTCAACAAGTAGACACATGAAGAGTTGCTATAAATTTTTCAGAAAACCATAAACTATCCGTCTTGCCCAAGTAGGAGACTCTAATTAAGTTATGTACTGTTCTATATATCTTTAATTTAATATATTAATTAAAATTTTTGTTTTATGTTAAATTAAAATTGGATAAATTGAAACTAAGAAAGTACTTCATCCGTCCAATTTTACTGGTCACTTATTCATAAAATAGATTTTCATTAGTCACTTTGACATATCAAGAAAAAATAATTATTATTTTTTTATACTTTACCATCAGCATTAAATACTTATTTTTCAATACCTAATACTTAACATTATGTAATAGGAATAGTTTGGTTAAATACCTATAGTAATAAATATTTTCTTAATGAATGTGCAAGTCAAATAATGACAAGTAAAATAAATCGAGGGAGTAAAAGAAATAAGGAAAAGAAAGAGTTGACACATGAAGAGTTTATTCACCACTTTCCATCCATGACCTAATTTTCCTGTAGAATGAAAATATAGGAAAATCTACTTTTGATGATGTATATATTCTTTTTTCTTCAGTTCCAACCAACACTACTTCCCCACCACTTACCCCAAATTCTACTGATTCCACCCTCTCTAATCATTTCTTTGTTTTTGTCATTTTTCTTTCACTTTTTAATTCCTTTCCCCATCACATTAGCACCTGCAGGGGATAGACAGAAGGCGAATATAAAATTTTCACTCAAAGGTTCAAAAATAAAAATAATATATATATATAGTTTTATATTTATAACTTTTAAGGTAAATTTTAAACCTCATAGATTACGAAGTTATTTTTTATTTTGTGTTCAAGAGATTTAAAATCTCTATATATACATTTTAAAAATTAATTATCTTATATATAAAATATGAGTTTTGTTGAAGGAATTTGAGTGAACATTCTTTTGACCCCCTAAATTCGCTCTTGCGAGCTAGATAGGATCAATGCAAATATTCTTTCAGGAAAAAAACTACACGGTAATTTATACAAAGATTAAATTCCTTTTGAATTTTTTATTTGTTTACTTATTCAGATTTTGAATCACGTATTACTTATAACACGATATCGCGATTCCTCATTCCCGCTTTAGTTTACTTCTCTTTCGAATTGACCCTTCAATTCGCGGAGAACCAATATAATGATTTTTAGTTTCTCTCTATTCCCCAATTAGGTGCACTGTCTTTTTTCTTTTTCACCAAAATGTTACGTAGAGATCGAATTATATTCTCCATAATTATCATATTGTTTCTCGCATGTTTGGTAATCCGTAACTTTCAGTATATATGGACAGTGGCATATTATTTGGGAGATGCTTGTATTCATGTGAATCTATGTTTTCCTCTATATATCATGTATAATAATATTATATATGTGTATTCAATGTACTTTTCTTAATTAAGATTAGGAGTTCAAATTTTATACTACTCTTTCTTTTTTTAATCATTGACTGCACCTCTCTAAAGAGGTTATTGATATTACTTCTTGAGTTTTTATTAATTAAGTAGTAATAATGTTTTTCTTTGTTGTTTGATTTATTCTTTCAAAAAGTTTGAAGTCTCCCACGTTGAAATCCCTATTTTTCTTTCATCCCATAGTATTTATTTCTAAAAGTGGTAAATAATGTAGCTCAAATGGTTTGATTAGGGGATTTCATTATAAATGATTAAGTTCAGAATTGACATTTGAATTGAGCTCGTCGCATAGATTTTGTGCTATGTGCATATAAAAGATAGCAATTGCAGATTTACTTGTCATCAAAAGTAGTGATTATGTAGCATATAATTATACAGAATATAATTACCATTATATATATAAAATAAATAAATTAGAATTGTTAATTGGTTCAATATTAATTAAAAAAAACTAGAGATTTTATACCTCGAATTCACTTATGTATATGACATAATTTGATTGCTTATGAAATCTAAGAAATAAATCTTAATGAAGATTTATGTTGTTTAAACAGACTATTTATTTAATTAAGTGGGAAAAACGTCATAATTTTGGAGAAGCAAATGGAAACTTTTCTGAGTATATTTAACTAACTAATAATGTTAATGCTTCCGTAATGCCAGAGCTTCATAACCACTCAACCAAATAATTAATAATGGCAAAGGTTTCAAATCCAAATTAATTAAATGCTTGAAGAAAATATTAGTAGTGAGATTATATTCCAACTGCCCAACTTGATTCCTTTTTAATGCTGAACCATATCAATTTGTCTCTTTATGCACTAAACGCCCATTATAAGATATGCTGCACAATTAATTATCACTATTAGTTTTCTATTAGTATTAAACTCTTTTATACTACTTTATTGTTCCTATTTATGTTGCAATACTTTTTTAAAAATTCATTTCGAAAAAGAATGTCATATTTGTGGTTTAAGATTTACTTTAGATCGACCACAAATTTCTTCTTCCTTTTTTTTTTTCTTATTCGTTGTTTGATACCTGCGTTGAAGCTCAATTATTCCAAATTTATGCCGCGTAGGGCTTCATTCAAGGGGAAACACTCTCTGTCAATGATTTTTTCATATCCAAAACTCAAACTCTTGATCTCTGATCAAGAAAGGAACAACCCAAATTCTTTTTTTTATGTCTTTAACTTCTTGTTAAGTTAAACGGTATCACATAAATTAAAATATTTTTTTAAAACGCTGGGTGGATTGTTTAAAAGTACGGATGATAAGCAAAGTTGTTAGGGGCCCTTTTGGTGCAATAATTAATCACATGGAAGACGGACTTTTTTAAGGGACAGCTAGTAGTGGGGTGACTAGTGATTATCTTTATCTTAATAATTAGGATGTAACCTTTGCTATCTTTTTGTTTTTATTATAATTAATCACAAAGAGTTAATTAAGTGTCTAAATCACATTTTACATCCAATCTTAAAATTAATTGTAAAGGTGCACTCATCTTCTAGATGAAAATTAAATAAACTATGAACTTTAATTTGTAGTTGTAGTGGAGTATTTAACTCAGTGAAATTCTTTGTATGTTATTTCGTGTTGAACCCTTGTGTATATCTTAAAAGGGAAATAAATTAATTGTCTTGATTTTTGTTTTTTCTTCGGAGGTTTTCGACTTTATGTTCCTCTCTATTAGTAACTATTTTTAAAAAATTGGGAGAAATAATAATTTGAAAGTTTTTGACATCACGGGAGATGAAAGCCTAGGTGCATCGATGACTTTAAAAAATGGAAAAATTAATGAAGGGTGTTATAATGGATCAACGAGGAATTTTAGTGTAGTAAATTTGAATAACGACTTATTTTTTTAATTTCTCGGTGTTCGAACTTCGCATTGAAGCTCCGATTAAATTTAAATTCCTCACTGATCGTTGATCTAGATTTCACCCAAGAGTAATTACGTTGTATTAAAAAACATATTATCAAAAATATTAAAGTTAGCTTTAATCCATGGACAAATTTTGGGCATGGAACATGTGAAAGATGCATGACCAAAATGGAACAAATTTTAGCCCAAGGTGGAGTAAACAACAAGTGAAAAAGAAAGTTAAAATGCTGCAAGTTGCACGCAATCTCATGTGTATATATATGCCAAACTTGTTGCCAAAAGTGGCACAATTTCAGCCATATAGAACACAAGATATTGATGCTGATGGTATATTTTGTACGTAGCAAACATAAAGATAATAATATAATGAAGTAGCAACGCATAGTAGGCTAAAATCATTAACTTGTACGCACGGGCGGAGCTACCTTAGTATAAGGGGTTCATCCGAACCTCCTTCGGCGAAAAATTATATTATTTATACATGGTTAAAATAATTTTTTATGTATATATAGTAGATGTTGAATTCCCTTCGACTGCTTCGTGTATCTATTTCTACAGATTTTAAACCCCCTTACTGAAAATTCTGACTCCGCCTCTGCTTGTACATACTTCCTCCATTAAGATTTATTCGTCTTATTTTTATTTATTTTTTGCCACATAACCTGCATTTTAATATATTCAATATATTTTTAGTTTAAAATTATAAAATTAAAAAAATTTCATTATTTTATTAAACTCTCTCTCTATATATATGTTAAATTAAAATCAGACAAATAAATTAAACATATAAAGGGAATAGTTGTTAGGGGAAATCCGTCGTTGCATATAAAAAGTTTGGTTCACAATGTTTCTTTGTGTACTTAATTTAGTACTCCCTCTTATCCATTACTTTTCCAAGTTGCTCTTATGACTCACTCCGGATTCGGCGGATCAATTAAGCTCTCTCAGTATATTTTATATAGTGTAGTTTGATTTGATAGAGACTTTTAAAAAAGAAATAATTTTTTTTTGGAAATTTTATTTAAAATAAATGACAAATGTTTGTACTTTGTAGGATTATAGATTATATTATTAAAGGTAAAATAAATATTTTTAAATTAAAATTGTTATTAAATATAAAAATGTGTAATTCTTTTTTAAATGGACTAAAAAAAGAGTTTGAAATAGAAATAGTACTTGCTCACAATTTTTACATTTGTTGGGCTAAGCTAACTCAAAAATAGATATATAATATTGTCCTTTTTATTAGATCAAGTTAATTTTCACGATTCTTTTCCAAATGACTAAACACTATATTTAAGAGTATTTTTAAATTCTATACGATCTATCAGAGTTTGGTTAGGGCTGTCAACACAGTGTCTAGGATTATAAGATGTTGTTTTATCGACGTGAGATGTAGGGGTGTACAAAATTGAACCGAAAATCGAATCAAACCGTAAATTGAGTCAAACCGAACAAAAAACCGCCTAGTGGTTTGGTTTGATTTGGTTTGGTATTGGAAAAAAAAAACCGATTATATTTGGGTTGGTTTGGTTTTAACTAAAAAAAAACAACCCGACATTATATATGTAATTTTAAAATTTTATTTTATACATAAAAATATTTACATTGATATAATTTTAAAATATTTCTTATATTATTTCATAGTTTTTATCTTTTAATATATTATTTCAAGTTTAAAACTTAGAATTCGGAATGGTCCAATAAAGATTATAGTTCATAAATGTTGATAATTATAATAAAACTTAATTCAAAATCAAATTAATACTAATGCATAAAGAAAATCAATTCAACACCAAGAATGACAATAATATTGAATATTTGTTCTTTAGTTTTACATTGGTTTAGACAATTAAAATACATAATCTAATTTTAATTTTCCTTAAATATTTAGTAATGTAACTAATACTTATTAAACTTATTTTAGCAAGATTTTAGTACTTTTTAATTATGATCATTTTCATTATGACTTTGCAATACTTATTTTATATGATGATTTCATTATTATTTTTTATTGAATATTTTAGTGTCATCACTCATCTCATATTTTGTTTTATTTTCTTAAGAAACACCTTAGATAATTGTATTTTGGTTGGGCTAAAGAAATATTTGGAGCACAAGTTAATTGTATGTTTGTATGCAAACTTTACCGAAAAAATCCAAAAATCTGAAAAAATCAGAGGTTTATTAGTTTGGTTTGATTTATAAATTAAAAAATTCGACACAATGATTTGGTTTGGTATTTGAAAAACTCGAACCAACCCGAGGTTGAAAAACCCAAAAAAATCCGAATTTTATTAGTTTGATTTGGTTTGTAAATTTAATTTTTTACACAAATAGTTTGATTTGATGTTTGAAAAATCTAAACCAATCCAATCATGTACACCCCTAGTGAGATGTTTTGTATTGTCTTTTTTTTAATCTTTTATCGAATAAAAACTCTTACTGCATCTGCCTCGAAAATGTAGACTTGGCCAAATTAACTTCATTAAAAATAATGTCTTGGTATTATAGTTTCTCTTACTTGCTTTATATGCAGTTGTCTACTAATTAAATATCATTATTCTGTGGAAATATTAACACAAATAAATGCATGACATGTATTTTACATCAAACATCATATGCTAGCTATTAAGTATTCAGAACCAATTGATTAAAACTGCTTTGAGTAATCAAAGAGTTAATCGCAATAGAGTAGGATTTCAATTAGTGGGGCATGCACATCCAATGATGAAATTAGGCAGAGGAGTGTTACAAACATTAATCTAAATTATCTCTAATTTTTTTCCTTTTGGGGAACCTTATGGACTGTTAAAGTGGTATGATTAGGATTTCCAATATATAATATAATGTAAATAAAATCCTATACAATGTATGCTAATTTATGGCTGTAATTTCTACTTTGTTGCATTGCTCGAGATTCTAAAGGTTTTAAAATTGATTAGTGGTTACTTGAACAAGAAAGACAAGTCCAAGAGAAAAAAAATATGATTAATATACATAGTCAGTGTAAGCAATTTTTTTATATTATTAGGTGACCTTTATCTATAGTAGATAATTTATTTTATTTTTAAGATTTATAAAGTTAATATTTTAAAAAAATTTATTTATAAATACTATATTTTTTAAGTGATCTGATTATGAAAAAAAAAAAAAATTTGCACCGGACTCCACGTCAAGATTGTCTACTCTCCAATAAAGCAGTATTATTTTTAGTATAAATTATAGGAACCACATATTATAAGTACTAAATAACATCTTGTCCCTTCTAGTTTTCTATTTACCAAAAATCTCTTAAAAATGATGTTTGCGGGATACATAGTGTTGTGCACTGGATACATTAGGTTTGATACATTCCACATAGCGGGATACATAGCGTTATGCACGGGATACATTAGATTTGATACATTCCACATAGCGGGATACATAGCATTGTACATGGGATACATGCGGGATACATAGCGTTGTGCATGGGATACATAGCGTTTGATACATTCCACATAGCGGGATACATAGCGTTGTGCATGGGATACATGCGGGATACATAGGTAAATAAGGGATTTTTGAAATTTTTTAAATAAGTAGGGATAAATGGATATTAAGGTAGGTAAAGGAGTGTAGTTAAGTAATTTGTCCTTATTTTTATTATGGTTCTATACACATTTAAATAAGGCCAAAGTCATCTGTAGCCACTCAAAGTTGTCCTCATTATTCATTTAGACACCTCAACTACACCTAGTACCTATTGAACACCTCTACCACCCCAGATTTGAACCATCTAAGCATTTTTTGCCTACATGGCAAATCGTTTGTGATTCACGCAAATCAGGCGCGTGAATTGTTTTTTCTCCCATTTTTTACCCTGCATTTAAGACATCCAACGTTAAAAACTTAAAATCTTCTTCTTCCCCAAATACATTTTAGAACCCTAATCCCCAATTCTCTCTTCTTCCTCTAAATATCCAACGTTTCTCTCTTCTTCCTCTAAATATCCAACGTTTCTCTCTTCTAAATCAGTTGTGTTTTATCAAATGTCACAAAGTTCAGTGAATATCGAGGAAGTCGATGTATGTAAGTGTGGTTATTATTGTCGACTGAAAACTTCGAGGACTCCATTGAACCCAGGTCGTCGATTTTTTGGATGCAAAGCATCAAAGGTTTGTAGTGTTATTGAACAAAGACTATTGTTATTGTATTATTTGAAAAATCAACATTTTTGTATATTTATTACTATTATGTGGTTTGTAGGAAAATGGTGGATGTGGCTATTTTAGATGGATTGATCCGTCACTTGAAAATGTTGATGAATCATCCTTAATGAATAGATTCATAGATGGTCATAATCCGATTGATCGACTAAAGAGAAAAGTGAAAGAGCTTGAAGAAGAAAGGGATTCTTTGAAATTTCAATTGAATGAAAATGAAGATAAGATGATGGTATTGAACAAGAAGCTCAAGGAAGTTAAACTCCAAAGGGATTGGGAAAATATCAAATTTAACCGAGTTGTGATTGTTTTTCTTTGTCTGCTAACTATAAAATGGTTCTTTAATATTGTGTAGTTCAAAATTGTAGTACTTAATTGTTTAGTTTTGCAGTAGTTAGGAGGCTATTTCATGTAATTAGTGTTGTACTTTATTGGTCTGTTAAGTTCATATTTTATATCAAATTGGAAGTTTGAATGTGAATTGATCAGTGTCTCTTTTGTAACTTCTAGTGTGAATTGATCAGTTTCTCTTTTATAACTTGCCTCTGTTTTATAACTTGCCTATAACTTGCCTCTGTTTGTTAACTTGCCCTGTGTTCTAACTTGCCCTGTGTTCTGAAATTAGTTATGGGATCGACTTGCCCTGTGTAATTGTTGTTCAAAAACTGAGCTAATAACACAAATGCATGGCTGGAAAATACATAACACAAAGTCATGGTTGAAAAATACATAACACAAATGCATTGAGAGGTAATAAACAACCATTGTCTTGCATGGTTCAAAAATACATAGTCTTGCTAACACAAAGGCATGGTTCAAAAATACATCACACGAGTGTTCAAAATAAACTAAAGAGTAGCTTGTTGAAGACCCTTTTAACATGGGCCAAAATCATAACAACTTTCTAAATGAACTACTTTTAGTTTTTCCTGTTTGCTTTCATTTGTTGCAACTGTGAGGTGCTGACTGCATCTTTTCCCTTCCATTTTAGGCCACGAGGTTTAAAGCCAATGTCTATATTGGTTGGTGAAGCACTCTTCAATTTTGTTGGCCCATGTAGAATCTTCTCACTTGATGTACCAGGCTGTAATATAAGAAAGAAAGTGTAAGATAAGGTAAGATCATAATATAGCTATCAGAATATACACCAAAACAGAGTAAACATACATTAAATACTTGGGCTCCAGTTGTAGGATTAGAGTAAACACCAAAACCAATTGCAGGCCTTCTGTTACCTCCAGTAGCAGCAGCAAATGAGGCAGAATTGTACGGTCTTTGGTGACCTGATAAAGGTGGCAGTTGACTAGAAGAACTATCACTTTCAGTAACAATTGGGGTCCCTCTTACATTAGCTTTTTTTCTTCCCAATCCTCTTCCAGTCCCAACTTGAACCCTATTTTGAGGACGTCTTGGCACAGATTCTGTGTCAGCACAAATAGAACTTGGTTGACTTGATTGTGTAGTTGCATATGTGGTTCTGAAAGTAAAATGCGATGGACCTCCCATTGTAGACTATATGGCATAAATAAGGATATATGAATAACTTGTAGATCAATCAGAAAATGTAAATGAATTATTAAATCTAATCTTACTGTTGCTTGAGTAGTTCTTGGCACAACAGTGGTATCAGTACAAACAGAACTTTGTTGACTTGATTGTGTTCTAACCTATTGAACAAAAATAAGGAGATATGAATAACTTATACAATGAAAATTAACGCAAATGAATATGTAAATCAAATCTTACTCCTGTTTGAGAATAACTTTGTTGGCTTGAATTTCCTTGACTTGTAGGTTGAGAAGTGCTCCCCCTCGTATACTATGTCACCACAAAATAAAATATATGATTATAATATATATAAACTTTTAAGCAATTTACAAATGTGAATATGAAGTATTACTTACTCTTGCACACACAGCTTTGTTATGACCAGTTTTCTTGCACATGGTACATGTCATCTTTACTCCTTTTCTTGAAAGTTTCCTCCATTTTTTTGGCTCATCCTTACTCTTTCTTCTCTTCTTGCCAGGTCTGCCTGGCATTTTTCTTGGTTTTGGAGGCTCTATTAGGCCACATCCTCATATTGGGAATAGGTTGGATAAAATGGATGTAAGCCTTGAGAAATGTTTCCTTCTTATACCAGTGCTCTACATGTTGATCAGGATCTTGATTCAAGTAATAATAAGCACAAATAGCATGAGGGCAAGGAATACCTCTCAACATCCACAACCTACAGTCACAATGTTTCTTCTCCAAGTCAACAACAAATGAATATTCCCCCTCACTAATCTCAAAACCATTCAACCCATTCCATTGACCATTACAATTATTTGAATACTCCTTGTTTCTTTCTAGTATTGCCCTTGCCATAGGTGCAATGTCTGATATCCATGTTTCAGCAAATTTGATCATGTCTATATGTCTGTTCATCATTTTATGCCTAATATCCTCTAACATGGTAATAATTGATTTATGTCTAGCAGCTAAGATCCAAGAATTGAAAGTCTCACACATGTTATTTTCTACAACATCACACTTGGAGTGAGTTTGGAAAAAGGCCCTAGACCAATTTCTGGGATCATAATGTAGCAAGTCCTCTGTTATTTCCTTCTTACCTAGCTTGGACATTGCATGAACTTCTTCTCCAAACTTGACTTCAAAGGAGGCCTTTGAGCATCTCCAAAACTGTTTCCTTCTTTCTTCTCCTTTCCAGTTCACATGCCAGTTACTCCATATATGTCTAGCACACATCCTTTTCTCAGCATTTGGTAACAACTCTGACAAGACAGGAATAAGTCCCTAACAAAAAATATGTACAAAATAAGTAATTGAAGAAGTAAAGATCAAATTAAAACTAAAATATAAAAAATTGTATAATCAATACCTTTTGCATATCTGACATTACAGTCAAACCTTCACCAGTTCCCAAGTTTAGATCAGCAATTAAATACCTTATGAACCAGCTCCAACTATGTTTTGTTTCTGTATCCACAACTGCCCAGGCAATGGGATACATTTGATTGTTCCCATTCTTTCCAACAGCAACTAATAGCTCACCTTTACAAGCTCCCTTAAGAAAACAACCATCAAATCCAATTATGTTCCTACACCCCTCCAACCATCCTTGCTTAAATGCATGAAAGCACACATAAAAATACACAAAAAGGTTCTTTCCTGGTTCAGTTTCCTTATCAATTTTTACCCAACAAGAGCTTCCAGGATTGGTTTGTTTGATCATATCTGCATAGTCACACAATCTGGCAAATTCGACTTTCCAATCACCCATGTTTTCCTTCATAATCCTCTGTTTAGCCCTGTAACAAAGAGTCTTACCAACATAAAGACCCAATGTCTTTCTAACCAAATCTTGAATTTCCCAAATCCTTATGTATGGTTGAGATACAATTCTGTCCTTAAACTTTCTTGCAATTAACTTTGAATTACATAACTTGTTCCTGTTTAATGGAATACACTTGTGAACAGGATGATAGTTCTTCACAATGAAATCACCTGAGTCCCTGTGAATGGAAGCATATAACAACCACTTACAGTTAGCATTTTTGCACTTCACCCTCACTCTATGTTTTTCATTAGGTCTTAACTTTATCTGCCTTCTGTACTCTACAGCATAATCTGCCACTGCTTTCCTGAACTGATTTGCACCCTCAAAGACCATTCCAAGCTCAAATATTGAAACTTCACAATCTTCATCATACCTAACTTTTTTGCTTCTCCTTCTAGTAGGTATATCTACTCCCCTAACAGCATCCACATCTAGTTGTTCATCACTATCATCACTCTAACAATCTGAGCTATCAATATAATCCTCATCTCCACCTACTTTTCCTGCATATTTGTCAGTTTTATTTTTTCCAATATCCTCAAAGCCTCTATCTATACCACCAGCCTCTCCAACTGGTATTTCTTCAAATTCAGTAGCCTTTTTTCTCTGTTTTTTGTTTCTTCTTTCTTGTCTAAAAGCTCTCAACTCCTCATCAATATCTGAACCATCTTCTGAAGGTATATCTAGATCTGAATCACTACTCAAGAAATCAGATTCACCTTCTCCACCTAGGTTATCATCCACACCATCTCTACCTAGGTTATTATCCACACCCTCTTCACCAATGTTAACATCAACACCCTCACCACCAAGGTTAACA
>NC_064293.1:18478020-18487650 GCF_019186545.1 Solanum stenotomum
TGAATCACTACTCAAGAAATCAGATTCACCTTCTCCACCTAGGTTATCATCCACACCATCTCTACCTAGGTTATCATCCACACCCTCTTCACCAATGTTAACATCAACACCCTCACCATCAAGGTTAACAGCCTCACCTTCTCCACTTAGGTCAACAGTCTCACCTTCTCCACCTAAGTTAACAGCCTCACCCTCTTCACCAAGGTCAACATCAACACCTTCACCACCAACATTAGTTAGATAGCCTCTAGGTCCCTCAGTGTCAAGTAAGGGTTCATCTAATACATGACAGACAAATACTTCAAAAGTGTCCTCATGCTTTAAGTCTTTAATTAGGTGTAGGAGATGTTGGTCAGTTGTAATTAGGACCCATTTTTTATTTAATAAATCCTTCACATAAAAGCCTCTAACAGTTTCATACCCTAATTCTTTAGTATAATACAGTAGTTCCAAAATGGAAAAGTGGTCCTTAATAATATACCTGAGTGCAGACACACAGTTTTCAGCATAAGTAGGGGCAGATATCTCGGATAAGATTCCGTGGTAAATCTTTGTAAATATAACGCTTTCCTCCATGGTCAATTGTTAGCCCTACAAATTATCAAACAAACCCTAGCTTAAGATAACGAAATATACTCATATATCCCATACAACAACTAAAAAACAAAGTTTTAAAGCATATTTTCTGGGTAATAGTAAAGAATGGACAGAATATTCGCAAAAATCACAAACCCTATATTTTTACAAAACCCTAACTTTTTGGAATTCATTTAACAAAGCATGTAAAAATCATTAACAATCCTAACTTACACAAGGAAATCTTCAAGATTGTAACACGAACAAGACGAATCCAACTTCAATCTGGAGGAAATCGCGAAGATGGAGAGCTTCAATTTGGAAAAAATAGCAAAGAGAGAGAGAGAGAAGTGTTCTGTCAATTTTAACGATTTAGGAATCTTCCCCAATTAAGACATTTACAAATACACGTCGGATACACGTGGTAGTTGTTAAATGGTTATTCTATACACGTCGGATACACGTGGGAGCTTAAATACACGCGCCTTGGCCGTTTATGAAAAGTGATAAAAAAATGCTTAGATGGTTCAAATCTGGGGTGGTAGAGGTGTTCAATAGGTACTAGGTGTAGTTGAGGTGTCTAAATGAATAATGAGGACAACTTTGAGTGGCTACAGATGACTTTGGCCTTTAAATAAAGTTGTCAGTTACTGTTGGAAAATGCTATCGGATTGATCTATTTATAAGGAGATGCTTACTAGCCCATTAGCTTGTTTTTCTTCTGAAGCACTCTAAATATAACTTATAAATTTAAGATAAACAACATAAATTTCACTAGTTTAGAACTTAATTATGTATTTTTCAGTGAGTTTTCAAAATTTATCATTTGCTCCAGATTTTGGTCTCCAGATACGTATATCTCAGATACATGAGGTCCAAATTAGATGTGATTTATTACAGATACATTGTATTCACGTGTATTCACATGTATATGACTCTCTGCTCTCCTCTCTCGCTCGTCTCTTTCCTATCTTACTCCCCTTTCTCTTCTCTTGCTCGCCCCTCACCTCTCTTGCTCATCTCTCACCTCTCTCTCTCTCTCTTTCGCTCACCTTTCTCCCTATATATCTATATTTCACAGTGCTTTTGTTAGTAAAAATACATGTATCTAAGTGTATCTAACTTGAAATCTTGTAAGAAATTATTAATCAGTGAGACAATATGCGACATTTAATAGGATTGTTTGTGTAAATGGATACTTTTCATAAATTTATCATTATGGCTAATGGTTCTAACTCGTGATCAATTTTATATATGCATTTATCCCGACAAATATATTTTCCTCTATTGAACCAAAAAACAAAGGAAACTTACATAAACATACTATATTAAGAAAATATTTATCATTTAATAATAATATTTTTTTCATTTGATCATTTTTAATACATATTACATAGAATAATTTATAAAACACATATAATACAAGTTTTATTGATGGATAATACATTTTACTACACATTTTAATACAATGTATCAATTTCTTACCAAACAAGCATAATATATTTTAAAACAGTTATACATATATATTGCATAAATAATTCACTTTTAATACATATTGCAGATTTATCATAGTATTGTTATGTATTGCTATAAATGATAATAAATAAAAATTATCGCTAAAATCAGTAATTACTTGTTTAAAGGTACCATCCAAATAATTTTTCCAAAAAAAAATCAAAACAAAAAGGAAACAGCATTCAAAAAGACACCCAGGCAAGCAGCTGCTGGGTTAAAAAATTAATCATTTTTGAGAGGTTAACATGATTTGTGTACGTTTTAATCATCTCACTATATTTATTAGTAGTACTATCTCCACCAAACAAAATTAGATGAGTTGAACAAGTTATATATATATATATATAAACTAGTTTGGAAAAATTACTTAAATACACAATACTTCTTTACCTATTCTCAATATTTCCCTACTCTTTTACTAAAATACAAAAATCCCTTATTTTTCCCCAATTCAACCTAACCGGATACTTTATTAGTTTAAGTATCCGCCCGTTATTAATTAAAGTATCCGCGCTGCTATATTATGCATCCGCCCATTAATTAAGTATCCGTGCTGCTAACAACTTAATAATTTAAGTATTCGCCCGTTATTAATTAAAGTATCCGCTCTGCTATATTATGCATCCGCCCGTTAATTAAGTATCCGTGCTGCTAACAACTTAATAATTTAAATATCCGCCCGTTATTAATTAAAGTATCCGCGCTGCTATATTAAGTATCCATACTGCTATATTATGTATCCGAAAAACACTAAAAAAAAGGGATTTTTGGTAATTAATGAAAGAGTAAGGAAAGGAAGTAATTTCTTTCTTATACTATGTCATTTGCCTAATTTTTACTAATAGTTTCCTAATTATGGATCAAATTCTGTTTAGGTCTATTTTTTGTGGGTTTTAAAGTGGCCTGGATCAAATCCTTTTGGGTCCATATTGATATTTCGTAAAGTGATCTAGTGCTGATGGGCTGATCCATGGCAGTTTGAAAAGTATATGCATTTGTATCACCAAGAAACTTTTCGAAATAGTTAATATTAGACCTTTTTTGTTATACTTCTGCTAATTACAATTCATAGTTAAATTATTGTTTGATACTAAATGTATTGTTTTTTTCAAAGTTATTTTGAATATAAATAAAATATCTAATGCAATGCATTAATTGTGCAGTATCTTTTTAAAAAGAAAATTTAGTATGATATCTCAATCTTCCATGATTAGTGGAATTAAGAAATCTCACTATCTTTTTCATTAAAAAAAAAAAGGATTGCACTAAAAGATTTTTTCTTCTTCATTAATTTCATTGTATCACTAACTATTACTGATACAACTTGGTTATTTTTTTGTTATAGACTCTCTTTTCACTTGAATGTATTGATACAACATTGATATAAATGCATTCTGGTAATGAATTCACTATAGAAATACTCAAATACATTGATATAAATGCATTCTGGTAATAAATACACTATAGAAATACTCAAATACATTGATATAAATGCATTCCGGTAATGAATACACTATAGAAATACTCAAATACATTGATGTAAATGTATAATAGTGAACAAAAATACACTCATATACATGATACAAATGTGAAACAAAGAACTAATGGAGTGGAATACGTTGATACAAATTTATAACAAGTAGCAAGATACACAATACATTGATACAAAATGAAAAACAGGGAATAGATACACTTGATACATTAATACAAATGTGTAATCAATAGCAGATACAAACAAATACATTTGATTCAATATTAGTGAATAGATACATGAATACAATCCATAGACATGTACACTGATACATGAATAGAATGCATATACACGTGCATTTGATTACTTGAAAAGTCCCCAAATTTGCCTCAAATTTGCACTTAAAATTCCTCAAATTCGAGCTATGAACTCCTCGTGATATATTCAATCTTTAAAAGACACCACACATTAATTTTAGGAACAATTTCATAACCCCGTAATTTGAATTTTAAGCTTCAAAACTTTCTTTCATGGTTACAATGAAGATTTGTAAAAATCATCTCAAGCTAATAATGACAACGGTTTATCGAGAAAGAGAAGAAGCGCAATGTCGTTAAGTTTGAATTTTAAAAGAATTCGAAAGAACCGTCCATAGAAGAAAAGAAGAAGAAAAATAACCATACATGAAAGAGGAAAAAATGTGTTAATTTGAAGTTATACACCTATTTGGTGAGAGAAAAGAGGAAAAATAGATAATTGATAAATACAATGCCTAAAATTAAGCCTAGAAATACACTAATTCATAGATGAATTTTTAAATTGAAAAATAGCTATTAAATGAATTATATAGCTGTGAATTATAAATTTTTAAAACTATATTTATATATAATAAATATATAGCATATATTTGTCTTACTATATGTAGTTTTTTCAATTTATGAACTATAGAGGCCCAAGTATAAAGTAAGGGAGAAGCAAAGGTTCAACTTGAGAAATGACCCTAACATGGGTGGGTCTTTGACATTTTGTCCCCCATAGAAGAAAAAAAAAGTAACATATGAACTTCATAAAGGGTGGTCTTGATTCTTTTATACTCCACTTAACAAATTTTAATAATAAGAGTCTCAACTTTATAAAATTCTAAATTTTGGCCATAAGACAGACATTTGCTATATTTTAAAATAGTGAACTTGTTCAATTAATGAGAATTTATGCAAAAGTTAGAATTTAGGTATGTTGCTTATTAGGCATAAATTTTAACTAATTTTGCCCATTAAACCGATATTGAAGATATTTTAAGATAATGAACCTACTTAATTGACTTGAAATTTAGCCTTACAAGCAAAAGATATAACTTTGGTTTGTTGCATATCATGCAAAACCATATTAATGCTCATTACACTTCCAAAGAATTAAGGTTTTCTCGTTATAATTTGTATGGAGAAAGTGTTTGACATGTGGAAGGTGTAATGGCTCAAAGTACAAAGCCAAAACTGAATTTGGTTGCCTCCTTGTGAATGTGTAAGAGAGTTGTCCCTTTCTATTGTCCAATTTCCAGTAAGTGAGTTGTTTTTTTTCACAACTACTCTTTCCTTAATTCACATGTAGGGTAGCCCTTAAAATTTACTATGAGTTTATATAATAATAATAATTGAGCTCATGGTCAAATACTTACAAATATTTAGTAAGTTTTTAACACATACACAGAAGTCAAGCAAAAGTTACTGAATTCACGTGAATTCATATATGAAACTCTAGATTTGCCCTGATTTCTCTTGTAGTTAAGAGATTAGTCCTTGATCCTTAGAACACAATCTCTGTTTGTAGATATATGTGCTGGAAAATTATAGAACCAAAACTATTAGCCTTGTCCTTTATGACATCGACAATAAACACTTCACACTCTTGACTTGTAAGGAGTGCTTCTTCTTAAATAGGCTTTATATGGAGTGAATTCGAATTAGTCAAGGTCTCAATGTGATATCAGACATTGGATGGAAAACCAAAAAGGGACTCGTAAATTCATACCTTGTGAATATCAATACTCCAATCCATTATTTTGAAACAATTGACAGACGGATTGTATTAACTCCATTTGAATAGTAGTATAGCAGAATAGATCTTATAAATGAATCAAGAAAACTACATTGGAGAAAGAAGACTGACATTATTAAAACTTGCAATATTCTTTGAACAACAGACAGAATGTCCTTGGTTGGGGATTATTGTGCATCTCTAAAGACATCTTCCACCAAAGCCTGCTGTTTTGAACAAGGTTTGCTTTACATCTTCACCGCTCAAAATTGTTCGATGCTCCCTTGCCTATAAAAATCAAGAAACAAAAGGAAATTCAACATGCTCAAACATCACATGGAACATTTTAAAACAGTTGCTAGAGTTTGTAATCGATCAATTATGTCTCGATCTCAAATTAATTGAGGCCATTTATGTGACTCTTTTGTATTCATTCTGCTTTATTAGTTGAGGTAAATGCTTAGTTCATGTGATTGATCATAATTTGAGCTTAACCTATCCCAACTTTCCTTCTTTATCACAATATTGGACTTCAAATTCATAATTTGTACATATTAAATGATTCAGTTGATTCAAGCCAAGACTATTGCATTCTGTCAAACTCAAACCGCAAATGATACATTTGCCGTGAACACAATACACTAAGTTTCCATGGTTTGAACACACTGTGTGACTTCCAATAATTTTTACCGTTGCACCATGGCTCCCTGTCCTAAGAAGCATACGTCATTAAAAAAATTGGTTTCTACTTAGTAATAGAGCGACCAGAGGTCAAAGATAGTACCTCAGAACAAGAAGCTTGCAATGAGAAGTCACTGAAACAGCTGATAACACATTGTTGTACATCAAGCCCAAGAGCTTCTAATGTGCTCACTGTTGACAACAACAACCCTGGCTTTGCACTGCAACAGATCTCGATTCTGGTGTCCGCATTTCTCCTTTCTACCTCAAACTAAAATATTTCCCACCCAACATATAAGTGTCAAACAAATTACACACACAGACATAATTAAAGTCTCTTACAATTATTGACAAAATGTACCTTAGGAGGCTTTTTAACAAGTGCTTCATTTGGCTTTAACTCCTTGAAGTTTCCTACGAATTTAATATCCTTAATTTCGTCTTTCACATTATCATCTTCACGCAATGTATGGATTTTTTCTAAAAGCTCCTTCATGTAATCGATTGCATCTCCAAGTATAGATGTTCTGTCCATCTGCTCAATCAATTTAAAGAACTACATTCAGTACAACAGGGCACAGGCAGAACCATAGTATATAACACCCACAATCTTGGTTAAAGAGAAAATTAGACAGTCAATTTTAACTACATTTAACTTATACATACATTAACAGATTAAAACTATTACAATAACAACAATATACGAGCGATCAAATTTGTGGATAATAGGATGTACACAGATCTTACGCTTGCCTTTGTTAGGTAGAGAAGTACCCTTGACTCAAAATAAGTGTAATCAAAGCAAAATTAAAAGAAAAATACCGGGCAGCAATAAAGCAATAAACACATATCAAATGAAGTAGCAAATTGCAAGATACACTTGTTAAAAATATTTACAATGGAAAATGACTTGTTATATCACATATACTGTATTGTTACACAAATGACTCACGTATACTCTTTAAGCCGAACTGATGTAGTAGATTAAGTACAATGCAATAACTACATCTCATCCCAAATTGGGTAAAAGGAGATGGGAAGGAGATTACAAGATGGGAATCGAACAATTATGAAAAAAAACAAAAAACTCAATAGCTAACTACTAAGATTTCCGAATAATTAGAAAGAAAGAAATGAGGAAATTTACCTTGCTAATCTTAGGAACAATGGATCTAAGCATAGAGAGTCTATCATTGAGTCTCTTTCTCCTCCTCCTCTCTGCCATTAAATTTTTTGAAGGCTGTCCTTCAACCTTCCTAATTTTATTCTTCTTTTCTCCCACATTACCCATTAATCTTGAATTTGCTTCTTCAACTTTAACATCACTAAAGCAGCTATTCAACTCTTCTTGCAATCCATGAAAATCACTAGGAATAATCCCACCAAATTCTTCATGATTTTCCACAACTGCTCTGTCACTGTAGTCATCAAGTAGTGGTGGACCAGTAAAAGAAGAATCAAGAAATTGATAGGATTCAGGTGAAGTGAAATTAGGAAAATTTGACTGTGAAGTAGTTGTAGTTGGGGGTGAAATGAGGCCCAAAAGTGAAGAATTTAAGGCAACAAATTCAGGGTTTTGGTAAAAAGGTAGTGGTGATTCAAAAGTCCATCCATTTCCATTTGGGAAAAAATCATTCAAAGTGCTCCAACTTTCTTTTCTTGGAGCCAATAATTCCTCCAAAATATCATGTTCACTAAGCTCCATTTTTTATTTTATTTGTTTGCTCTCTCAAATATCAAAAAGTGGAATGGTTTACAAATAATATAATGTCGAAGGAACATGGAGTACTATTTAATAGTGCCTTTTTGTTATACGGAATGAGTTAAAGTATTTTTTTATTAGGTACTTTATTGAGTTAATAATATCACCTACAGAATAAGAGTAGATGTACCTTTTAATTTATTTTTCCTTCTATACTCTAAAGTTGATCCATGTCAACTATTGGTATTTTAATAATTTGCAATTTAAATTATATCATAGTTGATTAGAATTATGTAGATATTAGTACTATAAATATAAAGATATATAGAGTAATAATGTATATATAAATTTTGCTGACTGGTTAAAGTTATTCGAATTTAATTATTTACGTAGTACCTCACATAATAGTACTACAAATCAAGGGAAATAATTGAAACAAATGAAGTAACTGACATTGATGTATACTACATCTTATTATTTTAATGTCATTTTCATTGAAATCTTAAATTAGAAAGAAGTAGTATTCAAATCCCCGTAGTTTGAGAGGTTTGACCCATATGTCTAATAAATAGAAAAGGATCGACAAATGTCGATAACAATGACAGGTTCTTTGCATATTGCGTTAACTACCTATTTTTGACTAATTTAATTACACTAATCTTTCATTTGACATAGTCTTTTCGTTTTCTTTTCTAAGAAAAACAGGTAGGTTTGCTTATATATTGGACTCATTCATAAAAATAATTAAAGATAAATTTCAAGTTTAAAACAGTGATTAACCTGTTTTTCAAGTGATTTTTTTTCTTTCCGCTCTCGATTTTTTTTACTTTTTTTTTCAACAGAAATGAATGTTCAGTTACTTTTATATTATTTATGTTTCTTTGTCCCAATTACAGGATTTGATTAAATTCGTAGCTCAAAAATTACATCCATCACTGTTTGATTAAGAAAGAGTATCCGCACATTACCTCTCTCTCTATAAATACTTTTTATTTGAAAACTCAATAACATAGTACTTAGTTACTTATATTAATTTCATACGGTGATGGTAAATAATTTAATATGTAATTTCTCATTATATCGTAATGAAAAAAGTTGTAATTTTAATATTGAAAAATAATTTTAAAACATTAATGGGTACCGTTTGATAACTATCATTTACTGTAATAATAAAAGGATATACTTTAAATTTGAAATATAGTTAAAGGGATGATTTTGGTCCCAAAAAAAAAACTCCGAGTAACTTAAAATTTATTCCATCGTTCACTTTTACTAATTATTTTTTAAAAAAATAAATTTTTATTTTTATTTATCACGATTGATGAGTATCAAAAAAATATATTATTTTTTTTACGTTTTATCCTTAGTATTAAATATTATTCTCTGTATCATGTGGTAAATAACACATATAAAAAAAAGAATTTTAACGAGTGTTCAAATAAAGCAATGACAAATAAAAATATATGACGGAAATATTTACTAGTGTAGTAATTTCCTATATACATATAGTGTTGACAAGTGACAAGACTAGGAGACAAGACCGTGACCATGTTGATTTCTTCCCATTCCAACACATAAAACATGTATTATATGACTGTTTGTTGGGTAATTAAAAACCACGAGCGTCCCTTCGCACTGGTTTTTATTTCCA
>NC_064293.1:18816285-19016170 GCF_019186545.1 Solanum stenotomum
ATCCCTTAATAATCTCTGAGCATCTTCACGAGCAAACTTGCATGTGTTAGAGAATGTGACAAACTCATCTAAAAATTTAATATGTTAGATAAAATATATTTTTATTTACTTAATTATATTTTTAACATATTTCATCTTGTGTGGGTCTGATTTTTTTCATTATTCAAGCACATAATATTTTTATTTTTTTTATAATACACAGTCATGAGATTTGATCTTAGAATCATTGTCTTCTCTAATACCGTGAGTCTATCTTCTCTTCTTTGTTCATATTCCAAAAAAAAAATCAAAACATCTCATCTAAAATTTTAAATTTTGAAAAAGATATATTTTTATTTATTTAATTATATTCTCAATGACACAAAGTAGGTTTGAATTTATAATAATTAATTAAAATTGACTTGATACGAAAAAAATTGTGCAAGATTCTTACCTAGTCCCATTATTCTGTACTAGGTTATGATGCTACACCCTGAGATTTTTAAAACCTTTTCCTTTTATAACAAGAAGTTGAAGTTCCATCCAAAAGATAGCAACTGTTAGATTATTATTTTTTTCCATTTCTTAGTCGATTTAATCCAATTGGCTAGTTTAATAACATGGTACATGCCTACCTGTTGTGTTCTGCGTGTGAAATGCAAAGATGCCCAAATAAATTCTATTACTATAGCACTACTAAAAACACTAGGAAAAGAATGATTCAGATTTAATAAATCGTGGAAAATTTGATCTTTTCCTTCGGTTTTACTAATTTTTAATTTTCATGTGAAACCACGGAGACTATTGGTATGCCCATCTAGGGTGTGAAAAATTGAACCGACCGATAAATCAAATCGAAAAAAGTATTATTGATTTATTGTTATTGGGTTAACGGTTATTTAATGGTTTTATAAAAAAAATATTGGGTTATTGGTTTGATATTGGTTTTTTAATATTGGGTTATTGAGTTAACCGATAACCCATTAAGAATATAATAATTTACTATTTTAATTTTTAGTCATACATAAATATCAAACAAAAAATATTAATATACTCACTATATTAGACTTTAACTATAAGGACCCTACACAATTAGCATTACTTAATTAACTCTACTCTCTGCATTTATCTTTTAGGTTTTAGTATTACTTTAGTTTTTTTTAGGCAACTACTAGGATTGTTAATTAATGAGTATTTGATATACTTTTACTACACTAAGCAGAATCTTTGCACTCAATGAGTAATTAGATTTCTCTCCTTTTTATTTCACGTTAAATTGTTAGACAAGTCATATATTTGTTTTGAAATCATTTTCTAATTGGTTAAACCGAAAATCGAACCGTTAAAAACCAAAACCGATAACAAATATCTTCTTGATTTGATTATCAGTTTAGCATATTTAAAAACCGAAAACCGATAAACCGAACTGACCGATACAAGGCCATCAATTTTTTTCGCGAAATAAAATTAATAAAATCGATAGACATGGTCGGATTTAATAATTAAAAAATAAATAAAAGGTGGGGGGAAGAACACTAGAATTTTTAATTAGAACAAAGAGACATGACGTTTTTCTTATCTAATATTCATCAATAGAATAAAGTGCTAAAAGTAACAACCCAAGTAGGATCAACTTAAATTAAGGAATTGTAGATTGTGAAACAGTGTGCATCACACCTTTCTGATTGGTGCATGATTGGTGTTAGCGGGACCTTCTCATGCCTTATTAGGGAATTATTCCTACAAAAATTAATATTATTAAATCACCTAAAAAATAATTATTTACAAAATGCAACTCGTAAAGATAATATATCATTTGCTACATAAAATTAAAGTACACTGATGTTGTAGAAGTTGTATACAACACGATTATATATAAGTTAAATTTGTTATATTTATGAAATGTGTTTGTATATATAAGTCAAATTCACTTATCGATGGTAAGCGAGATCGTAATTATTAGAAACAGTAGATGAAAAGGAAACACATTGCATCTACTTTTTAGTCAAGCAAAGATTTGGATACTTGCTGATAAATCATATTCTTGCAAGCATTACCACTCTTCTCAAAATATATTCTCTTAATATAATTTCTTGTTGGAAATCAAACAAAATGAAATGGACTTCAAAATTAATTCATGATTTTGTTATAAATAAAAGTACATAAAAATTAGCTCATGATTTTGTTATATTATCATTTTCTTGATTTCTCTTCCACTGCCACGTGATCCTTCGAGAATCTTTTTTTTTTCTTCAATTTATATATACATTGACTGTACAGGTGGAAAAAATAAATATTACACTATTAAATATAGTTTAACATGTTCAAGCATCAACTAACTAATTAATTCATTTACCATAGACCACTATTATTTACATGACTTCATATTGTAAAAAATAATTTACACTTTGAATGTAAAAAAATTAAGACTCTTTCAAAATTGGAGAGAAGAGTGATGATTAAGTGTGAATTCTTTATTATTTAATATTTAAGAATTAATAATCATCTAATATCCAAAATAGAAAGAGTTCCTCACTTGTTGACACATTTATACTGGGATTACACATTGGTTTGGTGGGGGTCAAATGTCAACTTATGACAAGCGAGAAACAGACATTTCACAATTTGTTGCCAATATTATTCTTTTTCCTACCCATTCATCCCTTTGATTATGGCTATTTTCTCCTTCTCAAATTTACGTGATATAATTAAAATTTTAATAATTCATTAAAAAATTACTAATTTAAATATTTTTAAATTATTAATTAAATTAAAATTAAAAAGTTTGAATCTAAAAATTTCAATGGGACGGAAAGCAATAGTACTAGTACTATATAGTATAAACTGTAGAGCTCCATTTTAACCCACCGAGCAAGAAAAACGTCTTTCTTCAATTTCATTTTCCTTATTCTCCTGTTTCCCTAATTTAACCAGAATATTTTCTTCCTTCCAAGGCTCTCTTTATAGATTTCAACAAAACTCAGAATTGCTACTAAATATATACGATTTCTCACTGATCATGGATAGTAATTGTGATGATATATATAGCAGTGCTGGTCTTGATTTAGGATTAGGCTTTTCATCAATGGGGAATCAAACATCAAAAAAACACGGACAAATAGCTGCAGTTAAATTCGATCTCGGTTTTGAACCCTCTCTGAATTTAAGCCTTTCTTGGGGTGATCAACAGATGGTAGATCTGAAGACGGAAAATAAGGATCAATTATCTGTTGCTTCGTCGTATTCAAATGGCAGTGTGAAAAGGGAAAGAGATATTGGTAGTGAGGTGACAGAAGTAGAAAGAGTAATTTCTCATGATGAAGATTATTATGAAGATGATGATGCTTCAAATGGAAAGAAGAAACTTAGGCTCACCAAAGTACAATCTGCTCTGTTAGAGGAAAGCTTCAAGAAACAGAGCACTCTTAATCCTGTAAGCTATCCATCCTTTTTCTCGCGAGATCATTTCATTTAAAAGTTTAAATCCTTCTTTCATGAGTCAAACACATGAAAATCAATGACTGATCGTGAGAATTGAAATTTCTACTACTCTGATACCATATGAAAGTTACGAGTTGTCACTATATCTTATATTTTCTCCGTACGTAATCCTACCCAAATTTGATTTGATTTGTATAGATATTGGATTTTCTAAATGACCTTTTCGAATAATTCAGAAGCAAAAACAGCACTTAGCAAGGAAGCTTAACGTAAGGCCTCGTCAAGTTGAAGTTTGGTTCCAGAATAGAAGAGCAAGGTTTGATATCTTATTCCTTAATATCCACGCATACTCAACTATATAAATTAAGAATCGAATTAAATCAGATATTTATGTTTTTTACAGAACGAAGTTGAAGCAAACAGAGGTGGATTGCGAGTTTTTAAAGAAATGTTGTGAGACACTAACAGATGAAAACAGAAAGCTTTACAAAGAATTGCAAGAACTGAAAGCTTTAAAAGTTGGGCAGCCGTTGTACATGAAGCTGCCGGCTGCAGCCACCCTCACTGTGTGTCCTTCCTGCGAAAGAGTCGGCGCCGGCGCCGCCCAAAACTCAACCAAGCCTCGTCACCTCTACGGCTCCTTTACCAATCCCTCAGCAGCTTGTTAATTAATTAGTATTCAAATTGTCTTGTTAATTAATGTCTTGTTGATTAATTAAATTCTTAGGAAATCTCCCAAAACTTATTAAGATTTTTTTTTTTTTGGTTAAGGGTTTAATTTGTACTATAATGAAATGACTTGTATAGTTCATTTGTTAATTAGAGGTTTGTTAATTAATCATTAATCAATATTCTATTTACTCATTTGTTTCTTTAATTTGTCGTAGTACAACTATGTAAATTGTTAAGAAATATACTTATTTTTGGTTATCTGTGGTTCTTCATCTCCTGATCATTTTCAAATTACTTGAGATATTATTTTGAGTACTTTAGCTTAATATATACTGAGATTCGTAAAGAACTTTACGATTATCAATTCAATAAACAGGGCCGGATCCGTGTGGATATCCAAAAACTCAGTAATCTTTTTCGAAATTCTACAATTATATTAAAAATTCTTTTAAATACATAACCATATAAAGATGGGAACCCATTAACAACTGGAAGGATAAACGGCACTTGTTTTTGTATATTCTGAAATACCTTTATTAGAACCATGAAATTAAAATTCTGAATTCAGCTCTGAATTATAATTAAAAATGATCACTTTATTTTACAGATTATCGAATATATATGTTTAAAAATCATGTAGGTGTGTTGCCTGTTGGTGTTGGTCCATTTAATCTGATAATACCAAAAAGTTGGTACATATACAGATATATACTATTAAATCTCAATGTATACATGAAATGCAGTTTCCACGTTCTGTTGCGTCATTGGATGTAAATTTTTTTTCTTCTAATTTATGTGGGTTTTCTTTATTTACTTAAAAAATAATATCATTTTTCTTTATTTAAAATATAAATTTATTTTCTTCTCTGATTTTATTTTGATTCATAAATTTTAAGAGTTTCTCTTTATTTTTTAAATTACAAATTGATTAAACAACATTATATAAATTAAAACGAAGGAAATAATACAATTAATATGCATGATCTAGTTCTTCTCTCTCTCTCTATATATAAGAAAAAGGAGATTATAAAGTAGTGTTGTCTAATTAGGTAGTCTTTATACCTTAATTAACGAAACAAAAAGATAATGATTTGGATTGTTGAACAAGGAGAGGTTAGTCATGATAGAGATGATGTGTATGTGGAAAGCCAAAGGTAGGAGTCAGCTCACGTGCATTTGTCTCTATTTTATTTTATTTTTATTTATTGAGAAAGTATCAACATGAAAAAATGAAGGAGACATGGCCTCCCATATAATGGGCGTATAGAGATTAATTTGACATCGTCATAAAAATACATAAACTTCAAATCTTGACTCTATTTATGTGCGTACATATACGGTCTCGTTGGTTGATAAGTAGTCCAAATATATATAGTTAAGTTATGAAGAATCGTCTGAACATGTTTTGTAGTGCAATGGAATATGAAGTGTTTTTTTTCCCACAGGCCACAGTAGGATAGGGACGAAGAGAGGTGGGTGCCGAACATCCAATAAGAAGAAATAGCTTCGTCAACAGCGCACGCAAGCCGCTCAGGATATACATGCTTTACATTCTAAGTAAATTAACTTCACAAAAAGTCATGGGAGTGAATGTGAAGAGAGATATTGAGGAGATCTATGTGGGACGCACATATCATGTGATATTGAAAAGATCACACGTACCCCATGCCTAGCAAGTTTCTCATAAGTTACATTATGAACATGAAGACTAATTGTATCAGTATCACAACCTACTACTACCTCTTTGATGTTTCATTTGCAACCACTGCTTATTGAGATGTTACAAATTGCTTGTTATTTTCCTATCATCAACATGGTCCACATCTTATCCTGTTTTCTTTTCTTCCCTACTTTTTTTAATGGTTGATTTTTTTGATGATCACTCAATTAATATTGATCTCTTTGTTTTAATTTATGTGTTAATATACAATTTTTTCTAGTTCGTTTTATTTAAAAAAATATTATTATTTTTTGCAATTCTTTAAGATTATAGAATTGATACGTTATATGTATTTTTTAGATAAGATCATAAAATTAAAAAAAAAATTATTTTTTTAAACTTCATGTCAAGTTAAAATAATACAAATAAATTGAAACAAAGAAAGTAGTTATCATCTCATAAAATCACTTTTTTTATTGAAGAAAATTAGACTCAAGAAGGAAAAAAATGATTTTTTTGAGATAATAACAATTAGTTGAGTGACCACCTAAAAATCAACCTCTCTTTTTTTAATACACATTTGTTTTGGTACGTTGGGCATGGATAGATAGTTCAGAAATGAAATTAGTACTTTGTTATCTCTTTTTGGTTATTAATTCTTATAAATGGGTTATACTAAAATTAATAATTAATATCACGATAAGTTATTCCAGTCAAAACATAAAATAATAATATCATAATTAATTATTCTAAGATAAAAATAACAAAAATACCTCTAATAAGCATGGTGGGAGTCAAGTCTACCCCTACTCCCTCCTCACATACCAATAACTTAAAACCATTTGGTGATGACTTACCTAAAAAAATAATCTTTTTTCTACTAAATTAGATGAAAAGTTTTTGTAAACAAATAACTTCTTACAAAGTATGCCATATATATTATTTTTAACACAATAAATAAAACATTCAATTAAAAAAGCAATATGAAATTAATTAATCTTAATATAATTAATATCAGTATAACTAATTATAGGACTACTAAATAATTCAAAAAAATATCTTAAGTGACACGTTATATGATTGGTCATAGGCAAGAGTCCTAAGTTGAATCATTGGAGGATCTTTCATGGTCTAACTTTACGGTCCACTTTATAATTCATTATGAATTTGCCTAGGATATATTGTCCATGTTATTTGGTGTCCACTTTTAAAAGAAACAAAATAAATAAATATTTAAAAATTGTGAGTAATAACTAGGAAGAAAATGGAATGATGAGTGACTTTCCTAGAAGCTGCAACTTTCTGCTATTCTTATCATTCATCATCATGAATTTCATCACCTTTCCCTCTCGTTTACTACTTTTTTCCCTTTTTACACTGCAATAAAAGAAGGTTTTAACGATGATAGAAATATTGAAGTTTTTATTGATATTAATTAATTATTATTAAATTCAATATTGTTATAAGCTTTTAGTTATATTTATAAAGAATATTGATTGCTTTTAAAAAAATAATTTAGCAACAATTAAACACTATTATTCTTAATTAATTATCGCTATATCATCTTTTATGTTCATCTTCTCAATTAATCCCTATCGTTTTGTACCTGAAATAATAATAATAATTTTTAAAAATATATTCAGTACTTTTAATTAATTTAAAAAATGCAGTGTACCAATTCAGGATTCAATTCGACAGTTATAGCCCAATAATTTTTTATTGACATCAAACAACCAATCAACAAAGCAAACTTTTGATTTAAAGAGTATTTTAGAATACCTATATTATACTTCCTTCGTTCCATATTATATGCCATCCCTTTCTAAAAATAGCTAGACCACAATATATGTCATTTTATAAAATTTATACATAAATTACCATATTTTGCCCATTATACTCTTGATAGGTTAATTAATTAATCTTGAAAATATATTTATTTTGACTAACCTAGAAAATCTACAAGTAATTAATTTCATTGGGAGAGTACTTCATTCATTAATTAACTACTTTAATTTCTTTATTCCTTCAAATGGTACTGTAAAAATGAATTAAGTATAAAAATATAAATAAAATAATTAAAATACGATCCAAAACTTTAAACAAAACAACAAACCAATATTTGTATTTGAATCTTCTTCAATATGCGCCTCGGTATTTAAATCAAAAAACAAATAATTTATCGAACTAGAACTAAAATACATTTGTCGTCTAATTTCATTATCAATAACATCAGATTCAACAGGAAAATTTAGATCAATTTGAAGTAATGAAATTTGAATATTTTATGATGTTGTCATGTTTGCTTTAAGAATTTATATATAAAAATATAAAAAAACATTTTACACAAAATACATTTGTCGTCTAATTTCGAACTAGAACTAAAATACATTTGTCGTCTAATTTCATTATCAATAACATCAGATTCAACAGGAAAATTTAGATCAATTTTACACAAATGATTTATCGAACTAGAACTAAAATACATTTGTCGTCTAATTTCATTATCAATAACATCAGATTCAACAGGAAAATTTAGATCAATTTGAAGTAATGGAATTTGAATATTTTATGATGTTGTCATGTTTGCTTTAAGAATTTATATATAAAAATAAAAAAACATTTTACACAAAATATATAAGAAAATTGAGGTGGGAATAACTTGAATTTTTAAAAATTTTGGATTAATTGGTGAAAAAATTTGGCTCCAAAAATAAATTCTCTAAAATTTAAATAGTAATCCAAATGCATTTATATTTTTAAAATTGTAACATATTCATCATTTATTACAAAATTGTCTTAAGCAAACATTAAATAAGGGCATAAGGGTAAAATTACCTCATTTCTTAATGCAAGTGCAAATAAAAAAGGTGACATATAATATGGAACGGAGGGAGTAATCATTGATTTTCTTCAGCTTACCAGTCCTGAACCCTTGACCCATTAATCAGGAGAAAACTCATCAACCAGTTAACCACTGTGACTAAGAAGACCGGTGACATCAAATAGCCATATTAAAAATTTATTTCAACGATCACTAGAACTCACATGCTAGATCTTGTCGGAATGAAAATCAAAATAATTTTAGTTTAAGAAATGAGAAAGAAGCGTAAACACGAATGGCATTAAAGACTGTTAAAATTTTGTTCTCACGTTGCAGCGGCAATGGGTATGAAGGTATTGATAGAGAAGAAGATTTACATGTACATATTATGTATGAGTTATAAAAAGATAATTTTTAGATATATATTGTGAAGAATCGATGCCAATACGATTATTCTCATTTATGTATTTAATTTTTTTTTTTATAAGAATGTATGCATATAGCACATATATTGAGTGAGTCATTTTTAGATACACATAGATATTATAAAAATATATGTATACATTTAATTTAATGTAGATAATTTTGTGATCTAAATGTGGTTTATTTTCTTTACGATAACTATAGAAAATGGTATTGACGTATGCAATAAGTATATGTATACATTTAATTCAATGTAGGTAATTTTATGATATACATGTGATTCATGTATACATAAATATAATGAATTTTTTTAAGAGAAACTTTCACATTTAGCAAACATCAAAATCATATTTGTATGTTATAGCTATAGTTTGCATAATTGCACTTCATAACACATTTTATGTTTGCTATGGAGCTTTTGATTTGTATAATTCGCTAGATACATTTAATTTTATACAAATTGTTTAGTTTTGTATAAATTCATTTGTACATTGTGATTTTTATAATAAAATATGTATTTGTATAATTATAAGTGTATAGGACAAAAATATATGTATTTGCATTTGTATTTGTATATACACTTTTCTCTCGCTTTATACAAATACAAACACATTTTATACCGAAATGTATAAAATGACTAATTGTATACCGAATCAGCTGGCAAAAAAAATAGAATATTTGCTGCGAATTACAAATAAAATAAACTATAACTATAACATTTAATTTAAATTAATAATTTGCTATTTCATATAAATTTGTTATACATACTCCGTTTAGCTATACATTTTTAATGAATTTAATATAGTACAGACAGAATATCTTGTGAGAATTTGATTCATGTATACACAAGTAACTCGGTATATAATTTGTTTGCATTTAGATTCTCACACGCACCAAAAAAATATTTTATTTGTTTCAATTTATTTATCATGTTTTGATTTGACACATGATTCTAAGAAAGTGAAGAATTTTGTGGTCTTAAAAGTTGGGCAGCCGTTGTACATGAAGCTGCCGGCTTGCAGCCACCCTCGCAGTGTGTCCTTCCTGCGAAAGAGTCGGCGCCGGCGCCGCCCAAAACTCAGCCAAGCCTCGTCACCTCTACTGCTCCTTTTCCAAGCCCTCAGCAGTAATTAGTATTCAAATTGTCCTGTTAATTTATTTCTAATTAATGTCTTGTTGATTAATTAGATTCTTAGGAAATCTCCCAAAACAATTTAGCAACAATTAAGCACTATTATTCTTAATTAATTATCGCTATATCATCTTTTATGTTCATTTTTTCAATTAATCCCTATCGTTTTGTACCTGAAATAATTTTTTTAAAAAATATATTTCAGTAATTTTATTACTTCAAAAATTATGCTTTGATATTTGAGATAAGAAAAAAAAATGTTTTTTATTAATTTAAAAAATGCAGTGTACCAACTCAGGATTCAATTCGACAGTTATAGCCCAATAATTTTTTCTTGACATCAAATAACCAATGCACAAAACAAACTTTTTGGTTTAAATGGTATTTTAGAATACCTATATAATCATTGATTTTTTTCAGCTTACCAGTCTTGAACCCTTGATAAAGTGATTAGGAGAAAACTCTTCAACCAGTTAATCACTGTGACCAAGAAGACCGGTAACATCAAATAGCCATATTAAAATCAGTAGCCAATTTTTTTTTCTCTCTTCATTAAAATATACTTCAACAATTTTGTATCACTTTTAAATATATCCCATATCTTTTACCCTTTTCTTCAATGCCTTTTTCTCCCTCTTCATTAAAAATTTATTTCAACGATCACTAGTACTCACATGCTAGATCTTGTCGGAATGAAAATCAAAATAATTGTAGTTTAAGAAATTTAATTTTATTCTCATGTTGGAGCGACGATGGGTATGAAGGTATTGATAGAGAAGAAGATTTACATGTTCATATCATGTATAAGTCATAACAAGATAAACTTTATATATATATATATGGTTTAGGTATACATTGTTAATGAATTTAATATATATAGCACAGACAGAATATGTTGTGAGAATTTGATTCATGTATACACTAGTAACTCGGTATATATTTGTTTGCAGTTAGATTCACACACAAAACAAATACTTTATTCGTTTCAATTTATTTGTCATATTTTGATTTGACACGAGATTCTATTCTAAAAAAGTCAAGAAGATTTTTAAAATTTGTGGTCTTAAATTTAAAAAAATGTCAAATATCTTAAAATGTCTTTTATGATCTTAAACATATCATATGAACTAAAAAGAAAAGTAGGACAAACATTTAAATTTAAGAATACAAGAATATTCATCCCTCGAAACCAGGCGTTGAGAAAGAAATTACCTGACTTATCACTTTAATTTAGAAATAACAAAAATATTCATTCTTGAAAAAGGGATGCAACTTGTTTTTATTAGTTAGCGATTTAGTCCCAACTAATTAACTTCTTGTTGCTATAAAAAATATTTGAAGAAAATTACATGGTTAAGTAAACATATACTAGTTAATTAGTCATTATAGCTATAGTTTTAATTAATTACTATTCGCGATCAATATTCAGTGATAATTATGTGGACTAGGATTTTGAGTTTGTATAATTCGAATTTGTATAATATAATTTGTATAACTTTTGTATAATATAATTTGTATAACTGTTTAAAGTTCAAATGTTTGTGTTTGTATAATTCGTTATTTCGTGTTTTATACAGAAATAACTCAATTTTACAAACGTACCCGCAAATTATACAAAGTCACCCATAAATTATACAAATCTGCGAATTATACAAACGAGGCAGCTTAAACTGTAGCTACAACCTGTAAATATGCAAATTATAAGTATGGAGCATGATTAAATTTATTATAATGACTATTTACAAAAAAATTCCATTTCTTTTTTTCTTTTAGCTATTTGGCTGCCAGTATTTTATGAGTATTATTATACTTATATGTCAATTCCTCCCCACCTGTGACTCATGTTGAAGTGCAAGCCTGTCGAAGTGCAAGCCCAAAACTCAAAATGGCAATAACTGGGCTCAGGCAGACAAGGCTTTGGATGGATTGAGGCATTTGTACAAATGGCAAATACGTGATGTATCAGTCACTATCAGAGGCGGATCTATTAAGGGGTGTGGGGGTGCCACGCCATTCCCGAACTTCGACGGAAACTCTATATATACATAGGTATATATATATAATATTTATATTTATATAAAGCGTGCCACCCATAAAACAAAATTGGCTTGTGGTGCCACGGTAGGAGGGCAACTTTAGAAGGTTGATGTTGCGGGTTCGAATCCCATTTGTACCTATTTTTTTGAGAAAGACGATTTTTTAAGAAAAAGGAAATTGCTGCACACGTTCTTTTAAGAAAAATTAGAGAACTAAAATTAATTTATATTGAAAAGACGAATAATTTAATCAAATATAAAATTAATTTAATCGATAAGTCTATTTGGCACCCACGGAGTCTAAATCATGGATCCGCCACTGGTCACTATACGCGATATATCAAGATGTTGAGTGATGTATCTCAAATAGAGACGCGATATATTCGAAACTAAAACGCGATGTATCGAAATATTTTTGGAATGTATCCAAATTTCATCAAATTTAAGAAATTTTTATAATTTGAAAAAAAGTAGGGATAAAATGTAATTAGCTTTAATTATCACTATAGGATTTGTGTAAGATTTCCATATATTAAATCTAATATATTTTTAACGAAAATTTTAAATTTGCCGTTGTCATCAAAATAAAAAAATTTTTGGAGGTGGTGCCAGTCAGACAGACAAATTTTGATTAATCTGAATTGGACTACATGCATGAAATAGGAGCCAAGGGAAAAGAACACAAATAGCCAACTAGCTAATAAATGGATTGTGCAGGTGTTTCTCTGTTCCTCTCTATGGACTTGTTCATGTGAAACCCATACCACTTGTTATTTCTTGCCTTCTCCAAAACTCGTGATATCTTCTATATATATAGACCAATGTCAATTTATTATAATTTGTAATTATAAAAGGTTATTTCTATGCCGATAGCATTGTATAAAATGTTTTACACTAAACTAGTTTTATCAATTTTTATTTTCTACAAATTATCATATACTAGACTTTTATATATATATATATGTGAATAGTTGGTTAACTTTAAATAGATAGGTGCAAACTTTGTATATTATTAGTGCACAAGCACAAAATTTAACCCCATACTTAATAGTAAATATTACTTGTACAAATAGAGGATCGGAGCTTCATTTATTTTAAGGATGATTTTGTCCATATATACAGCTACCTAGCTAATTTAATTGTTTTTAGCTAACTTTTTTGTCAGGCTAAAGTGTTAACAGTCGAAATTCTTATGTTAGAGATCTACGTCTCGACAAAAACAACTCCATCCATATTAATCAAATCTTTTCGTGTCCCAAAAATGTTTCAATATTTTGTTTTCTCATCAATTCAATTTCTGTTCACGTTTTCTTTAATTAATGAATAGATTTATTTATTTGTATGATTTAGATATTTCGTGTTTTTTAAAATAATAATTTAATTGATGAGATTTGATATGAGATCGATGATCTCGATAAAATTAATATTTCAATATTTCTTCTTAGAACGTATCGATCATTTGACGTCATAAGCGGGATCAAATATGTTACCACCAGAAGCTATGCTTGAATAGCAAATGGATTCTTGTAATTGATAAAAATACAATGTTTTAAGCTCTTATGTTAATTTGTTTTCCATAATGTAGTTTTTCGAGTACAAAGGTAGATTTTATTTTCGGGCACATACATAGAGTACTTACTCAAACATAATTAAACAATATGGAAATTAAAGAACCAAAAAAACTATGTTAGTGTGTATATATTATTGTTCATTCTATACTAGTATAATACTAATGTACAATTCAATTGTGGTTTAAAATGCAGGTTTCTTTTCTTATGTACGTAATCTTAATTGTGATTAAATTTCACATTTCAAATTCTTTATTAACATGAAACAATTATAATTGCTAATTAGAAAATTGACATCAAAGTAAGATAAATGAGTTATAGTGCTATTTGAACTAATCTTGCTCCCTGTGAAGTAAACCCAATCATTTTACTTGCAAGTGATCAAGTTTAATTTCTAATGTATGTAAATTGTAACTTAGTAATATCTCCTCGGAAAAAAAGGCTCTACCCACTTGCATAGTTGATGATTTTTTTAAAAATAAATGTTAAAAACATAATTAAATGAATAAAAATATTTTTTTAATAATTAAAACTTCGAATAAAACAGTCACATTCTTGACTAGCTGGCTATGGGCAACACATGACACATTTGTCTGTTTGACACTTTTTGTGCTACATAACAACATCGTATCTTTTTCTACTTAAGAATATCATTTTCAGAGGTTAAATATACCAACAACCAACTTTCAGTTTAAAAAATAAATTATATTATTAATGTAATTTAACCGTAATAATAGATTATCACTCTATGTTTAGTTTACATATTAAATTAGATATGGAAAGTTATATGGTATAGACAAATGTAAATTGAAATGGAGTAATAGAATTAATTGAACATTTTGTGAAGAATATTGATAATGTGGATTCATTACAATATGTATGATAAGCACTTCTCGTCCTATATCGATCACATGGACGGAGTGCCCCTCTACAAAATGTATGTATTATATATGAAACAAAAATTTAGAAACTCAACATTGATCTAACTAAATGTAGAGATAAAAAAAAAAGAATCATTTAGGAACTTTCACATGTCTAGACTATCGTTCTCTTTGACGTTCATTGAACGATAGTCGAAAAACCCACTTGGAAAATGACTTCTTCTTATTAGAATGCTGCTGATTTTGAATATCTTCCTTGTTATCCCTTGAATCAACAAAAGCCTTCAAACGTTGTATAGCGATATTTAGCGTATCTTCGGACATATTAGCAAAACATGCACGAAACCAACCCGGTTCTGTACAGTGGCATGACGATCCAGGTGAAATATTTAGGCCTACTTCGTACACTATTTTCTTCCATAATTCCATTTCTCCATCAAATGTATTTGAACTTAGAAGATGTCTCATATCCACCCAACAAAACAATCCAGCATTGCTCTCAAGACACCTTATTCCAATTTCTTTAAGACCACCAACTAGCATTTCATGACGTTTCTTAAGCCTCTTTTGATTTTCAGACACGTAATTTTTTGTGAATTTTTTGTCTGATAGCAAAGCGGAAAGAAGGTATTGAGTTTGAGATGAAATTAATCCAAAACTAGACATTTTTGTGGCTGCTGAGACGACCATAACGTCGTTGGAATAAATGGCACCAACTCGAAATCCTGGAAGACCCAAATCTTTAGAAAGACTATAGACAATGTGAACTCGATCCCATACTTCAGTGTACATGTAGTTATTTTCGATTAATACTTCCATGACACTAACGAATTTAGGTGAGTTAAAAACAGTGCCAGAATATATCTCGTCACTGATGAGATGGATTTGTTTTGTAGATACGAAGGTTAAAAGAAGTTGGAGTTCTTTTTTGGTTAATGTTGTGCCTAATGGGTTCGAAGGGTTAGTGACTAAAACCCCTTTCACTCTAAGGTTCCGCCTTTCGGCTTCTTTGTAAGCTTCTTCAAGAGCTGATTCCGTGATTCTAAAGCCGTTTGAACTTGTGCATTGTATTGGAACAATCTCAGCTCCGGTTCTCCATTTTAGGTCTCTATCAAATCTGCATTATTACACAACATCATAATTAGTAAAGAACATAGTTCGTCTGTTATAACAAGTAAAAATACATGACTAATGTCAGTACTGTATATAAATTAAACAAAACGTACCCAGGGTAGTATGGAGTAGGAAGGAGAAAAGCATCGCCAGGATCAGCAAGGCAAAATATGAGTGTCTCATTAGCAGAAGTAGCACCAGCTGTAAGTACAAGCTTGTTTGAATCAAAACTCACTTTGTTCCCTCTGATTTCAGACATGAATTGAACCAATGCCTGCACAAAAATATACATTACAATGTGAGATTGTGAAGTTAATGATAAATATATGATGAGTCAGTGTATATAAGTTAAATTCTATTGTAATAACCAACTTACATCTTTGAAAGCGGGAAGACCATGGTAATCTTGAAATAAGGCAAGCTCTCTAAATATTGAGTCACCATTTCTTTTAAATGCAGCTGCATCTGGATTTTGAGTAAGCCATGACTCTAATAAATCGAAAGAGAGCTGATTCTCTGCAAGACCCATCTGAATGATTCCTTTAGGATTACGAATTTCATCGTATGGGTTTTTCTCGTACTCTTCCCATCCTAGGAAGTAGGAAGAATCTTGTCCATGCGAGTTACACATGGCTTTCTTCGATAAGAGCTTCATTTTTTCTGAGTAAGAACTTGAATTTTATGTTTATTTTGAGAGGCAGAAATAAGAAGAAAGAAAATATTGAATGGAGATTGTTGCTATGTGTCTGGCAGATATCATGGTGAGGTGTGTGTATATATATATATATATATATATATATATATATATGTATAAGAGATTAGCAATGAAGAACCAAACATATCACCATATGTTTTCAAACTTTGACTATACAATTTTTGTTTTTTTCTACTTTTTTGTCCCCAAAATAAAACAATTAATTTTAGTGTGTTTGGGATTTATACACTAATTTGACGCGCTTTTTTAGTCGTATATTATAATTGAATGTTTTATTTGTCATAGGGACATTTAGGGATCAATTTTGTACTGGCTTGTCTAAGGGTGTAACAAAAGGGTGGGACTAATGTCAAATCCATCAACATTTTTGGTAAAAAAAACACTTCGAAAAACATAACAAGTGATGTCTTGGACTCTTGGTGAATGGTGATGCTACTGCCTACTGTCAATGTTGATGCTGTTAGTCTGCTACTATAATACTGCGCTGAATTAGTACCAATATTTTCTATTTGAGAGAAGTATTGGTTATACACTTGCCACAAATTATTAGTGTTATTCTCGACTATTTACAATATTAAAAATACATTTTTATTTGACTAACTAATTTAGATATACCTATGATCTATCACATGACATATTAAGTGGTCTCAAACTCAAAAATAAGACTCTTAATAAAAAGTCGAGAGAATGTTGAAAACATCTTAAACTTGACGAGAATTTTGAGGTATATTTCACTCATATAACAAAATCGGGGGTATATTTAAGTCCAGTTGATTAAATTTATGATTGAATATATTAAGAGTGGACCCTAGATATGTAACAACTTAAACTAAAATGAAGTAATCACGCTTCTAATGAAGCATATATTAACAAATATATAATTTATCTAAACAAATAAAAGTGAGTCGATCATCTCTAATAATTTAATTTAAATTATTAAATGGGCACTTTTTTAGTTTCTCGCTAGATGTGTGGACATTTTTTGTGGTCCTATCTAATTCAGATTCGAGTTGTGTAAAATTTATTAAAGGAAAAATTATTTCTTACCAAAAAAGAAAATACATTCAAAGACTTGAAAAATATACCTTTAATGTAAGATTAAAGAAATTCTATTCATACCACAATAATCCTTGATAATCTTTTTATAATTAGATAAGTGATCACAATATATAGGACTACGTATAAAAATATGTTATCCAACTGATAGGAAAAAATATTTTTTTTTAATCCAAGTTCTAATAATTCTTTTTTATCTATTTCACGAAGCAAGCCATATCAATATGATAGCGTAATGAAAGTAAAAGGCCCACTCTCTATTAAAAATAGATGTTTGAAATTAGAAAGGTAGATCATATAGGGAACTTGAAATCTTATCATAGGTTTGGAATGAACAAAATATGTAACTTATGTTTGATTAGCTTAATACATTACATGTCGATTAGGGAAGTGAAGAAGAGACATAGAAATAATTCCATTAAAAAGTTAAGATCAGTCACAATGCTTTTGTTTGCCATTGTCCCATCTCCTCACTATGTGTTGTCCACTCAAATCTATTCTTGTCCCTCTGGGCTAAAAAATAGTTAAAAATAAGAATCCAAAATCTTTTTAAATATCTCATTTCTAATTTTTTCCACATGGTAGTTTCTTTTTCTTTTTAATTATTTAAAGTGGAGAGCCTATAAAATAATGAGTTCAAAGTCAACATCCGGTTACCAATATAGTTTGGGATTTTGCATTCGAGGAATTTTTTTTTAAAACCTTAAAAAAACACGATGCATAAGTTTAATTTAGTTTGGACATAAGAAGCATTCACATTGCTTAATGCACTTAATCTGACCCAAGTTACATTTAGACACAATCAGGATAAGTGTGTCTTGTATCAACAAAGATAATGTATCGGGATGTTGAGTGATGTTTTTGAATTTCTTAAATTTTAAGGTATTTTTGTAATTTGAAAAAGAACAGGAATATGATGTAATTAACTCTTAACACTATGAGATTTTACTCTCTTTTTTTATCAAAACCAAACTCAAATCAAATACTATCAATTTTCCAATCTAAATTGATTTTTATCCAAATCGTGAACACTCTTAAACAAAAAAGTGAAAACAATACCACAATTGGCCTAGGTATAGAGCCCCACAATTGCTAAATATAGGAATCATGAGTTTTGGAGAAGGCAAGAAATAACAAGTGGTATGGGTTTCACATGAAGAAATCCATAGAGAGAGGAACAGAGAAACACCTGCACAATCAATTTGTAAACAAGTTGGGTATTTGTGTTTTCCCCTCCTACTTCATACAAGGAGCAACTCGGTATGCTCTATTTACACAATGTTTAGTCCAATTCAGAATAATCAAATTTTGTCAAATATCTATGTCTGACCCCACTTTCCTTACCTTCAATAGAAAATTGTTTTTGTCTCTCATGTCATTTCATGAGGCGCCTAAGGAAAAGAAACCATTGTTTCATCTATAGCCATGTACTAGAATGTTATACTACTAGTCTCTGTTGAAGTTTATAGTAAAATAATGGGCACAAGTGTTACCCATTGTTTCATCTATAGCCAAGTGCTAGCAAAATATTGATAGGTGTCACATTAGTGTCACCCTTTTGTTAAACCCTTAGACAAGTCAGTGCAAAATTGATCCCTAAATGTCTCTACATCACAAGAAATAAAAACATTCAATTATAAAATACGACGCAAAAGCGCGTCAAATTAGTGTATACTTCCCAAAACACACTAAATATAATTGTGTTTTTGGGCACAAAAAAGTAGGAAAAAACAAAAATAGTATAGTCAAAGTTTGAAAACATATACAAATATGTTTGTTTCTTCATTGCTAAACTCCTATACAATATATATACCTCACCAGGATATGCCAGAGACATAGCAACAATCTCCATTCAATATTTTCTTTCTTCTTATTTCTGTCTCTCAAAACAAACATAAAATTCAAGTGCTTACTCAGAAAAAATGAAGCTCCTATCGAAGAAAGCCACGTGTAACTCACATGGACAAGATTCTTCCTACTTCCTAGGATGGGAAGAATATGAGAAAAACCCATACGATGAAATTCGTAATCCTAAAGGAATCATTCAGATGGGTCTTGCAGAGAATCAGCTCTCTTTCGATTTATTAGAGTCATGGCTTATTCAAAATCCAGATGCAGCTGCATTTAAAAGAAATGGTGACTCAATATTTAGAGAGCTTGCCTTATTTCAAGATTACCATGGTCTTCCCGCTTTCAAAGATGTAAGTCCGTCATTACAATAGAATTTAACTTATATACACTGACTCATCATATATTTATTATTAACTTCGCAATCTCACATGCATTGTAATGTATATTTTTGTGCAGGCATTGGTTCAATTCATGTCTGAAATCAGAGGGAACAAAGTGAGTTTTGATTCAAACAAGCTTGTACTTACAGCTGGTGCTACTTCTGCTAATGAGACACTCATATTTTGCCTTGCTGATCCTGGCGATGCTTTCCTCCTTCCTACTCCATACTACCCTGGGTACGTTTTGTTTAATTTATATACAGTACTGACATTAGTCATATATTTTTACTTGTTATAACAGACGAACTATGTTCCTTACTAATTATGATATTGTGTAATAATGCAGATTTGATAGAGACCTAAAATGGAGAACCGGAGCTGAGATTGTTCCAATACAATGCACAAGTTCAAACGGTTTTAGAATCACAGAATCAGCTCTTGAAGAAGCTTACAAAGAAGCCGAAAGGCGGAACCTTAGAGTGAAAGGGGTTTTAGTCACTAACCCTTCGAACCCATTAGGCACAACATTAACCAAAAAAGAACTCCAACTTCTTTTAACCTTCGTATCTACAAAACAAATCCATCTCATCAGTGACGAGATATATTCTGGCACTGTTTTTAACTCACCTAAATTCGTTAGTGTCATGGAAGTATTAATCGAAAATAACTACATGTACACTGAAGTATGGGATCGAGTTCACATTGTCTATAGTCTTTCTAAAGATTTGGGTCTTCCAGGATTTCGAGTTGGTGCCATTTATTCCAACGACGTTATGGTCGTCTCAGCAGCCACAAAAATGTCTAGTTTTGGATTAATTTCATCTCAAACTCAATACCTTCTTTCCGCTTTGCTATCAGACAAAAAATTCACAAAAAATTACGTGTCTGAAAATCAAAAGAGGCTTAAGAAACGTCATGAAATGCTAGTTGGTGGTCTTAAAGAAATTGGAATAAGGTGTCTTGAGAGCAATGCTGGATTGTTTTGTTGGGTGGATATGAGACATCTTCTAAGTTCAAACACATTTGATGGAGAAATGGAATTATGGAAGAAAATAGTGTACGAAGTAGGCCTAAATATTTCACCTGGATCGTCATGCCATTGTACAGAACCGGGTTGGTTTCGTGCATGTTTTGCCAACATGTCAGAAGATACGCTAAATATCGCTATACAACGTTTGAAGGCTTTTGTTGATTCAAGGGATAACAAGGATGATATTCAAAATCAGAAGCATTCTAATAAGAAGAAGTCATTTTCCAAGTGGGTTTTTCGACTATCGTTCAATGATCGTCAAAGAGAACGATAGTTTAGTCATGTGAAAGTTCCTAAATTCTTTTGTCTTTTTTTAAATCTCAATAGTTAATTAGATGTTGAGATTTATAAATTTGTGTACCATAATACATACTTTTAAATTGTTTTAATTGTAGAGGAGCACTCCGTCGACCATGTGATAGGACGAGAAGTGCAATTACATCATACATATGGTAATAAATCCACATTATCAGTTCTACGCAAAATGTTCAATTAATTCTAATACTCGTTTCAATCTCTCATGTTAATAAAGTATAAGAACTTTTATCTAATCAGGTTATCATATTACTCCTTTTTTTTTTTTAATGACACGGAAAACCTACCCTGGCTATCTTTGGGTACGCATAGGGTTAATCCTTCGCTCCTATGCAATAACTCGCAAACCACATAGAAGAGGTAACTTGCACTAGGCAAGTGTTGTGCGACGAGCTCGACCAAGGGAAACCCTTTGCTTTTGAGGGCGGGGAAGGGGTTCCAAAACTTGAGACCTCCAACATGGAAGTCCCAAGCCCAAATCACTAGGCCACCCAAGGGATACGACTCTTCATTTTCTCAAGGGTATATTTGGATGAGTTCCTGTAATATTAAAGATTTAACGGTTTAGATTAAATTGATTTAACAAACCTCTTAAATTTCGCAAATATGCCTTATTTATTGAGGAATAATTGCAAATGGAAATAATAGATAACACAAATTGAATCACACTAGAGTATCTTATTCCAAGGTGTTGATGTTAGATTTCAGCCTTAGGTATTAGAGTTTCAAACTCATACAGGTAAGATGTTTATTTATTTATTGATAATTGTGGTGTCTGATTCAGCTTGCACACACCTTGATTAATTCCACGAAATATCTACCACATCTCACCAGCAACAGATAAGGTAACTCTTTGCACCAAGTTAGGCGAGATGGGAAGAAGTTAGATGTTTATGAAGACTGAAAAGTTGCATATATATAGACATAAAAAAGATGCAAGTCATGTTGACAATGTGAATTGCTCAAAATGATGAAGAGCGTGTCTTTCCATGTTTTCCTTTCCTTTTTGTGGGAGGTGAACTATTGATGTTATGAAAACCTGCTAAAAATCATAAGTAACGAGTTGTAAGATGTTTGATGGTTCAGAAATAAGGAGACTCTTCACATGTATTTAAATTTCCTTTTTGGTTTAAGCCTATTTGTACACCTTTGATACTTCAATAAGGCGAGCAGTTCAATAATACTTTTTCGGAATTATGCTTTCAGATTCTTAACACAAACAAATTGTACTTCCAAAATTATGAGCTCAGACATCAAAGTGATGCACAAATCTTTATGTATGCTTCGTATTAAAAATATTGACTCCAATTGAACGCGATAAAGTAGGCTGCATCGATCTCTGAAAGGAAGTGCTCCAAAAACCACATCTTTAAACAGAGAATGAATCTAGAGTCTTCCAGCTTCATAAGGAGACTGTACGTATTTTAAAAGCATATTGAAGTTGAAAACCAAAAGGCAGACCTTTATAACAAACTGATAAATACATAAATGTGATGTACAATACAGAAACCTTACCATTGATGTCTATCTCAGAGCTACAAACGACGTACAAATTGTACTATCTAAGATATAAAGTCAGAGCCACAATATACATTTTTACAGAGTAGGGAGTCTGACTAGATTTCAACGAATACGTACTTGAAGTTCCTTTTGGTATAATATGACTACAATAAGGTTTAGTCGTCATTCTTTTTTTTTGTAGAGTTTGGGGTGAGGGGGAGAGTGGAACTTACATTTCGTGCTTCAAGAAAGGAACTGCAAAACTGTTGATGCTATTCATGGAACAAAACTTCAACAAATTTTCTGCTTAATCTGACTCTGTCTTCACGGGAGGAGCTCTGTGATACGCTGGTATTGTTGTTGGGAAGAACATTTGCCGGATCCCTTCTGCCTTTATGATAGGAAATATGATGCCTGATGCAGACTGAACAAAAAAAAAGAGCATGCATGCCAAAATGGTCAAGACTTTTTAACAAGGTGAACGAGTATTCAGGAATTTCAACTGGAAAGTAGCTCAATATATAAGACACATGCTCAAAGAGTCAACGAAGACAGTTTGAATACTGCATTAAGGTACATACCGAGATTAATCTAGCTCCGATCCACAACTTCTTTGGAGAAGGAAAAGGTACAAGTAAACGACCAACTCCATAAACGGCCACTGCAAAGAAATGGAGTACCAAGCTCATTGGATTAGGATTAAGACCAGAGAGTAGAGCTACAGGTCCAGTCGAACAAGTTCCTCCAAGGCTCAAATAGTCAAAACATGCATCTCGCATCTCCCTCCTCGCTTGATCAGGAGAAGCACAGAACACCTTATACAGAGCTCCAGCCAAAGTATTTATGGTGGAAGCCACTGGCTGAAAACACCGACCAATACAAGAATAAGTAACCGGCTAATAAAGTCAGAAAAAGTCCCTTCCTTCCAGAATTCCAGTTCTATTAGTTTGTATTCGTTTAGAGGGAATAGCTCTAAAATAGTGATGCAGTTTTAGACAATAACCCCATTTCAAATAACATATGATTTTTCTGTAGAGATAAAAGACATCATATGCCACGTTAAATTGCTAGAAAGAAGGTTCTCCCTATACTTGATCAAGAAGCTGAAATAAAATATTTTTCTAAATAAGCCACAACACATATTACAAATCAGTCAACTGATGATAGAGTAAACCAGACAACAGTTTTAGCTTTACCTTGCGCAAAGTATAAAAGGACTCCAGATATTTACACAACTCATCTGCATCATTCAGGTCTTGCAATGGCATAAGAAGACTCCTTAACACTGCAATGTCTGAAAGCGCAACAGTCATTCCCCCGCCAGTTAAAGGATGGCGCATGTTGAAAGAATCGCCTAGCAACAGAGCTCCAGGTGTAGGATAGGGAGCAGCTGGCATGCTCCTGTTTGGCATAGTTTTAATATGCCCCTTATCAATTGCAGATAGAAACGCATCACGTAGCTCAGGTGGTACCTGAAAAAATGTAAAGATACAATCACGGTAGCACGTTGGGAGGAACCAAATAGATATCTTCAGAAACAGGCAATTGTATGTGAGGTAGAAAAAACAAGGAGAGACTTAATATACTGGCTGTGTATATGACTATATTCTAAAGTTAAAAAAAATAGTACCATGCAGGGAAACTGTACGTACCTGGGGAGCCACCATAGTTTTCAAATAATTTGCCATATCACCATTAGCAAGAGAAGGAAGCTTTTGACCAGGTACATCGACCAAGCAGCGAATTTCCGTGCTACTGATAGGATAAAATAAGATGGGAGAAGGATCTGCCAGAATAACATGCCCATGGTTTGGGTATGGAAGTCGATCATTCTCCAATTCCAATACCAGACCAACAAAGCAAGAGGGAACTTCAACCTGCAAATGTCAATACTCACACTTACAATGATTTTCAAGATTTTTAAATTTGCCAAACTCAGCGCAGGTAACATATATCACCAACCATATGAAGGTTTTACTTGACCTGATGTGTGCATATGACACTACAGACACAAATCAACTGACATGTTTAGTGGTATTAACTTCACCTTAGGGTCGCAAAGTGAGCGTCGCAAGTTTGAGAAGCACCCATCACAAACTACTGTAAGAGGAGCATGTGCTTTAAGTTCTTGACCAGCCTTCGTTTTGTACTGAACACCCTTAATGGATCCATTTTCTTCAATCAGGGATGTTACGGTGCCTTGTTCCAATCGTACACTGTACATAATTTAATAAAAGCAGTCAGTTGATTATTTGCAACTATGATAAGCAAAAGGATAATTACAATTACAAGACTGCATCAATTACTAAAAGCATGAAATGTGTCTAGAACAGTTCTTTTTATTAATAAGGAGAGATAAATATGATGTGTCAAGAACAGTTCTAATAAATATACTACATGGGAAAGCTTACTTGGGAAGAGTAGCTGCTTTTTCTCTCATCTTTTGTATGAAACGCCCATTGTGGAAGCTTCTCCCAGCCACATCCGAATGGAAATTTTTCAAGGGATAGGAAACGTTTGTGCTCTTTCCATCCTTGAAAAGAGCATATCCAACCACCCGTTGGGCATCAATATCCTCAACACAATCTGCATCACAATGGCAAAGGTCAAGAGCACAGAAATTACGCAAACCTAGAATAGTACATCGAAAAGTGAATTCTATATCCTAATCAAGTTAAAACCTATGTTGCTCGGACTCTTCAAAAATGTCAATGGGTGCGTGTCGCATTCTCCAAAAGTAGTGTAGTTTTGGAGAATCCAACACGGGTGCGGCATCGAAAGTGAAGAGTCCGCGCAACTTAGGTTAAAACTACAACTTATTTTATATACTATAGTAAAATACTCCCACCGTTCACTTTTGATTGTCCACTTTGGATTTTGCACGCTCTTTTAGAAACAATGATTAATATGAGTATGTTTTACCACAATACCCATATTAATTGATGTATAGTCTTAGGTCTTGGAAAATGTTTTGAGAATAAGTAATACATGTTGAGGGTAAAACATGAAAAAAAATATGTACTTTTATTGATATGCTAAAAGTAACAAGTAAAAGTGAAAGTGAAAATGTGTTTTTAGTATAGTGGACAAGTAAAAGTGAACAGAGGGAGTATATCTTGTGCCTACCTGCTCTATCACAAAATGATCAATTATAAGCTCTTATGTTTGTTTGATTTTGTTTTTTTTTCTTTTTTAGACAAACCTTCAATGCCCAACTCAATCAATTTAAGATAACCCCCAGGCTGTAGCAATTCGCCAACAATCCGGTCTGGCTCTGTCAAATCCCTTTCAATGACGTGAACATTTCGTCCTTCCTGCAGCAGTGGCAAAAAATAAATGTTTAGATGCTAAAGGAGGATCAGGACAATTGGTAAAAGCCACTAGACAAACATTTTCTTGTTTCCTGCTCGTGGACACAAGTTTTAGGAATCAAATGCCAAATTTTCCATGACAGCTAGACTCCTAGTTTCTTACTACAAGGCAAGCCATTAAAGATCACAACTAACCATCAAGATAAGAATATTGACAGCACCTGTATGTTGGATTAAACAAAATACTCTACTCCCTCTTCCCGAAATGTTTGGCCTATGTCCCTTCCCAAGTTTCAAACTAAGTGAAATTGAGACCACATCATTAAATCGTCTTCTTTTACCATTTTAATACGAGAAGAATTGCAACTTATAATACTTTCCCTATGGTTTCCGTTAATCTCAATTTTCATTAGAGGAAAAATGAATTTATCTACTCCAATTTATCTCTAGAAGTTAGTCCAATTAACTCTTGATAAGCAAAAGTGCCCAGTAAAGGAACTAGTATCTATACATGCAAGTAATTCATATTCAAAAGACCTCCTGGAGGGGAGCTAAAAGTTAGATTTTTTCATGAATTTTGCATATCCAACAATAACAACATATCCGGTGAAATCCCACAAGTGGGGTAGGGTGTATATAAACCTTATCATTACCTCATATAGAGAAATTGTTTCCGAAAGACAATCGGCTCAAGTGCAGCAATTTCAGGTATAAAGAAAAAGAAAACAGTGACGAAAACATAATACTAATAAGAGGAATTTTCCATATCCAAAAAATAATTTTTTCATCATCCCTCTTTCCATTCCAATATTATGACCTTGCCAATAAGAAAATTTTCATTTCTTTCAAAGGAACTTTTAGAAATATGAAAAGCGTAAAGTAGAAAGCAATTGGGAATAGACCTTGGCAAGGGTATGAGCAAGAGCAGCACCAGCAACCCCAGCTCCAACAATTATAACATCCGCATCGGTCCCTTTCTCCAATTTGCTAGAAATTACGTTGTGGGTGTCACATTTTTGGGTAGATTTAGGATCCTTTTTCTTATAATTGGGGGTTCTTGGTCGCAAAATATAAAGAAGAAGGAACCCCAATAGAGAAACAACGAAACTGGGAACAATATATTTATCCATCATGAAATTCACCATTTTCTCGCTCTGAATAAGATCAAATTGTGTATTTCGCAAAGATTTGGTCAAAGAAGCCAAAGGTAACTTCAATTTTTTCTTTGTATTTGAATCAGAGGCCTGAGAAAATGGTGATTTGGATGGTGGAGGAGGGGTTGCAGATAGAGGAACTTTGTGTTTGGAGAAGACGAGGGAGAAAGTTTGGTAGAAATTGTTTGTATTTATAAGAAGCATCGAAATCCGAAATTGGGGATCCAATTGGACCGTTTGATTTTGGGTGAAAATTGCGAGGATAACAAAACAACACAAGAGACAATATTGAAATCTGGCAGAACCTCAAGAGTTCCTAGGGGCCAAGAGTTCCTAGGGGCCAAGTGCAAGAATATTTATTTTTTATTTTAATTTAAAATTTGTATTATTCTAATGTTTTCCAAACATATATATATATTATTTTACATTATTTATATTTCATTTCGACGTTCTCAATATTAACCTTTACTTCATATGATTTCATGCAATTTTTTGTATTATTCATTTGATTTAGTTTTATCTTTTTCATTAGTATAATTTTGTTATTGTTTCATTTTTTAAATTAAAATAAAATTCAATGTTGAATAAGGTTATGGGCATAAGCTTTCCTTTTCTTTTAAATCATATTTATGTATGTTGACTGTTGAGTTGAAATTCGACATAAGAGTATTATGTTAATTTTTTGTTTTGAATTTAGAACTTATTATATTTTCAATTTCATTTGTTTTAGGAGTATTGAGTCGATATTTTACATTGCAATCTATTTTTTTAATTAGACTTGATAAATTATCTTTTGTCAAATACTTTTATAATTTTATGACATCATATTTATAATATTAATATTTTTATCAAACATACATTTCATGATATTCATTGAAACTTTGTACTTTTAATTTTTATGATTAATTTAATTAAAGTATACATTAATTATTTTTATAATATTAGTTAAGAACATATATATATATATATATCATTTATAAAGACCCTTATTTATCTAGTATAACTTTTTAATTTTAGATGATAAATTTTAATTTTTAAAATTCAATATAATCTTATAATTACACTTGTACAACCAAACAATACACTTGCAATTACACTATACATTTGGCAAACAAACATATCATTGTAATTACTATACACTATACATTTGGTGAACAAACATATCATCGTAATTACTACGTTGTGTGAAGTGTAATTTACTAGGTCATTTATAAAGGCCCTTATTTATCTAATATAACTTTTTAATTTTTGATAATAAATTTTAATTTTTAAAATTCAATATAATCTTATAATTACACTTGTACAACCAAACAATACACTTGCAATTACACTATACATTTAGCAAACAGACATATCATCGAAATTACTATACACTATATATTTGGCAAACAAACATATCATCGTAATTACTAGGTTATGTGAAGTGTAATTACTAGATTGATAATAATTATACTAAATCTAATTACCTGGACTTTTCAATGTCAATAACACTTATAAATTTTTTTTTAATGCATTGCAAGTAGTGATGACAAATAAACGGAACTATCGAATTTGGGGGTATTAAAATAAAATAATCCCTTCTTTCCTAAATGAATCAACTATTTGAAAAAAATCTTCTCTTTTAGAACTCCATTGTATTTCTTTTCATCAGATATTAACATCTACACTTTTTTGATGATTCATCACAAAAAAAATGTTATAAATTCCTTTTGTTATAATTTTTTTAAAAAAATAAAATATGATAAAGTTCATATATCAATATCACAATAAGTTCGTATCATATCGACAAATCATGAAAACATAACTTTGAACAAGCCTAAATTTTAAAATTAATGATGATAAATTAGTTTTTTAGTCCCTCATATTTGCAATATTAATGCACTTTTGATTTTTTCTTAAATTTTTATCTATTTTTTAACATTGATTTTATCCATAATTTATGTATAAGATGTTTAATCATCTTTTTATATATTTAGTAGAAATAATAACTTCATGTGAGAGAAGGTGAGAAGAAGAATGTCTTATTTTGTTTGCTAAAAATATTATTACACCTAAAATTTCACGTGTAATAGTACACATTTTTCTTTTCTTACAATTGTCATATGTCAAGATATTCTTAGTTTAACTAGAATAATATTTCTACTGAACAATTAAAATGTTTTCTCCCCTTATCTTTATGAAATTATTATTTCTACTAAATATATTTAAAAAATGATTGAACATTTCATATTTAAAATTGTGGACAAAATCAATGTTAACATAGGCAAAAATTAAGAGAGGACTAAAAGTGCATCAATATTACAAATATGAGAAACGATTAGTGCTCCATATAAAAATATAATGCAAAATGACTTTAAATCTTAACCGAAAGATAAAAGGCCATTTTAGACTTTTTCTCGATCAAAGTTGGTCAAGTTCGGCAAGTTACGTACAGCATCATAAAAATAAAATACTCTATTAGATCAAATACACCCTGCAAAAAAAATTTAGACAATGTGTTATTTGCCTTAGAATGATAAGTTGAAAACAAAAAGAATCAAAAAAAAGATCGAGAAAGGGAAATAACAGAGTATGACAAATAAATAACTATAAATATAAGAAATGCTAAAAACTAAATGAGTTTTTTTGTAGCACAAGTCACAAGAAATGAGCATGATTGATTTTTATTCTAATAAATATGTACGAATAATGATTTACTCTATGCATATTCAGGACTAATTGCAGCCTATTAATCAATATATACTCCGCTTATAAGTGAATTGTTGAGTTTTGACATATATATTCTTTAAGAAAAATATTTAAAGACTATTTTTTACTATTATAGTTTTAATTATTTTTTAACTATTCTACTAGAAAATATAAAACATTTAAGGACTTTATTAAATGAAGAGAATATTAAAAAAATTCTCAATATTTTCCTTAAACTTTGAATAATTAACTTATTTTGAACTATAATCTCAACATTTCACTTAATATATAGACCAAAGAGAGTACTCTTTTGCTGTGGAAAAGAAAAAGAAAAACATCGCATGTTTTTTTTAGTTATCTTAGCTAAATTTACAGCATAGTAATAAGGTTTGAAAATCACTTTGAAAAAAAATAAAAACTCCCCTAGGCCCTAGTTAATAACTAGGACTCAAACTCGAGGCCTCTGATTAAGAATAGAGCGGTCTCACCACTACACTACAACTTATATTGGTACCTACTTATCATCTTTGATTTGCAGGTATGTATCTATTTGAGAGGTTGAAGGGAAATCAATTAGAGTAGCAAATACTTCCTTCATTTTTATTTATCCACTATTTCAAAAATATTTTTTATTTTTACCTATCATTTTTCACATATAAAAAAAAATAAAATATTTTTTATATGTTTTACTCTTAGCATTATTTTATACTAAACATCCATGAATAAGAATAATGTGATAAAATAGTCATGTCAATCATTTTTTTTAATGGAGGTGACAAATTCAAATCTGACAAGTAAAAAGTAAATCGAGAGAATATTATAAATACCAACTCATAGTAGTAAACTAAACAAAATTGAAACACTTACTTGAAACTCCATTAATTCCCTGTACTTTAGGTGTCATCTTCAGTATTGACCTGGAGAATTTTCAGCAAGTGATCTTTTCCACCATTGTTTTCTTTTGTATTGTCCTGGGGAATTTTCACCAAGTGATCTTTTTCACCATTGTTTTCTTTTGTATTGTCCTGGGGAATTTTCTCCAAGTCATCTTTTTCACCATTGTCTGTTTCTTTCTCTAGTGGCTTTGCACTCTCATTAGCTACATCACAAATAAACTTATCATGTAGTGTAATTTCAAAGGCTTTAAAATACACCACACAACTATATATGACTTGTTTCAAACGTCTTTCTTTCATTCTTAAATTGTATATCCTGTCAAACATTATTATATAAACTGGGATAGATGCTGTAATACATAAAACTTACAAATCTTTATGAAATATATTACATAAAACTCACAAGTAAATCCAATAGAGTAGATGAAAACTAAATTACCTGGAAGTGAACCATTTCCAACAAGTTGAACCTCAATATTATTGCATCCTTGGCCATTCCCTTGATTTACCACATTATTCTGAACAAAAGTTGAGTAAGAGCCCCTATTATCATCCACTTGATTATGCGTTGAACCGTAGCAGTTGACTGGATATGGATATGTAGGGGTAAAATATGGTACCACAGGCTGTGGGGGAACATATAGATTTGTACCCAAACTAGTCCAATTAGTAGGTACCATAGTATGATTGTGGCAATAATAAGGGGAAAAAATCCCATTATTATTACAATCATAAAATTGCCACATTCCATAGCCAGAATTTGTAGGGTAAAAATTATGATAATAACTACTATTCACAACTCTCCGTTCCCTTGGCTCTGCTTTTTTGACCTCAACATATTTATTTATCAACCAGTGAAGTTTCTCTTGCAATACATGTGTTACAGATTCTTCTGAATCATAAGTAACAAACCCAAATCCTCGGGGCGTTTTGGTTTCTTTATCTGAGATAAGGTTAACTTGTTCAATTGTTCCAAATTTTTCAAAAGACGTTTTAAAATCTTCTTCCAATAAATTCATAGGCAATCCACCAACAAAAATCTTTCTTCTGTTACTTTTGCTATTGCTATTTTGTCTTTCAAAATGTGGGCATTCTGAACCAAGTTGGCATTGACCGCTTGCACCTTTAGGTATCGCCAATTTAACATCAACCTATAATAATAATCATCAAACACAAAGCATTCATGGTCGCTCAACTAATATAGTTATACACAAACTTTTTCATAATAACAACAACAAACATGCCTGAGATCTTGAGTGTAAGGAGAATAGGAGATGTTACGAATAGTTAATTCTGATAGATTAAAAAATAAACCAAAATAGTATAAGAAAAGAAATATACAAAATTGATTAAAAATTAACTTCTTATATCTTTTCATTGATTAATAGTTTTACTTATTAAATTCTTAATTTTGTGAATTTTAGCTCGGCTTGAACAAGCTAACCGATTTGTGGGGCTTGAGAAATATGGAAAGGGTCAGCCCGTGGGCCAAATAAAAATTAAAAATAAAATAAAGTATTAAAAATAACAAGAGTCTAAACTCAAAATCTGTTAAAAGTTTGGAATATTACAATTTAAATACAAATTATGTTTATAAAATATGTACTACATAAAATAAAAACTCCCTAAAATTTCTAGGGAATCACTAAATAGGTCGTATCCTATGGAATATTGTCATAGTTTTTGTGTTTTATTATGATCATTGGAAAACAATTAGGTTAATATTTCTATTTAGAAATTCATGTTTTTACTTGAAATCAAACTTAATAAATATCTTTGATTAACAGGCCGTAACACTAACACCATATATTATTGTCTTGTCGATATTTATGATAATATTTTTAAATTATAATTTAATTTAAAAGATTATAAAAAATATATTTTTAAGAAAAGAGGGCTAGCCACGTAGCCCACGTACTTGTGGGCTGGGCCAACCATTTTCTGGTCTACACCAAAAATGGGCTAACCCGACCTGAGTCGTAAAATTTCAAAATCTGTATAGATTAACCCGAATGAGATGGGTCAGCCCAGATTAACTGGTCTACTTTTCACGCACGCACTCGATCAAAAAAGGTTTTTAATTGCTATTTGGCCGTCAGGCCTTTTTTATGTAATAATTTTTTTGGTAAGGTTTTCTTACAATGCTATAAATAAAAAAAAAACCTTTGAAATTAAAACTTTTTAACTTCCCTTTTTTCCTTACAACAAAGGGGATTTTGTATGCATAAGAATATTTTCTACATAGTACATGAACATAATTTAAGAGAATTGAATTCAAGTTTTAAGTTAGTTTTTGTTGATTTATTTTCAGATTGATTTGTATTAATTCATATTCATGATTGTTTTTCTTTTTTCAAGTTTGCAGATTTTTGCGGAATTGTTAATTATGCTAACGTTTCGAATTACTTAATTAGTCAAATCAGTCCAGAGAGAAACAGAGAAAAAAACGCGCTCTTGAACTATCGGAGTAGCTCTAAAATAGTCCCTGAATTTAATCTTTTAATTAAAATCGGATAACCAACCACCGTTAAGGCAATCGAAAGCTAAGGGCAATATTATTCAATATAGGTGTTTTGAAAAGCTAAAGTCTGTATTTGTATTAAAAAATACATAAAAATTCACGTGTTAATGCAGATTTTATTGTAAAACTTTTCTTTAAGAAAAACCAAGACAATTTTATGTACTGACATCACGTCACGGTAATTATGCATGATAAACTAAATTTGCAACACAGAAATACAACAAGTTACGTATCGTGATTTAAAATTATATTATGAGTTAATATAAGTTAAATTCGAGAGAAAAAAAAGAAGAGTTAGTACCGTTCTTCCAAGGATTATATGTTGCTGATGAAGAAGTTGATCGATAACAGAAGAATCGGCAAACGTAACAAAACCAAAGCCTTTTCCACAATTAGTCTCCCTAAATTTGATTACCTGTGACTTCACCACTTCTCCATAACGACTAAAGTGTTGCGTAAGTATTTCTTCACTTGTCTCCACCGATATTCCGCCAACAAAAATTTTCCCTTGCACACAATTACTCTCCATTGATGGGAATGAGAAACAATTTCGAAACTAAAATTCAAAGAGTTTATGTACGGACAAATCATATATGAGGAAGAGAAAAAAAAGGAATTATGAAAGAGTCACAGTTCGATTGAAAGTGCCCTTAATTAATTTTATAATCTTAATATATTTGTGGGTTTTCTCCCGCTTATTTTGGGGCAATATCCCAATAAACCTGGGTAAAAAGGCGGGCTCCAAATCCCAATAAACCTAGGTAAAAAGGCGGCCTCCACTGATAAGAAAAGGAAAATTTTGTGTGTGTGTGTGTGTGTGTGTTTTTTTTTGAAAGAAGGCACGGCATCATAAAAAATGTTCTTTTAAAAAAAAATTATTAGTTAAATACAAACACTACATAAGTACTTTTTCGAGAAATAATTATGACTAAAATACTTTTTTCCAAATAAACAAATTTTAAAAGCTTAATCAAACAAATTATAAAGTTATATTTCAGTAAAATGTCTATTTATAAATATTTAACTAAAGGATCCTTCGATCATGTAGAATGAGTGGTTAGTTTTCCTATGAAATACCTGAACCAAATAAAGTGGGATGATACAAAATTTACCAAAACATAACCTTTGTGATTTTTCAGTACTAGATTCTGTAATATACTTTCAAATTTTGACATGGACTATTTACCTCTCATTCTCCTCATATATTAAAGGTTATGCGCACTATATAACATTTTGTTTGGTTTGGGAACAAGTTATTTCACAATTTTATCCCAACCCATCCTAAAATTAAAAGTTATCCCTTATTGCTCGTACCAATTGAGCCCTTAGTTACGACTTCCAGATTTACATACAACATATACAATTGGAAAACTAAACCAATATATGCATCTACTTCCCTTGGAAACTGGAATAGAGATGAAACACACATTGAAGGCAGTAGTTATGCAACAGGAACTTTGCAGCAAATATCAAAGATATCTTCCATAGGAGCATGGTCACCGGTCCCTTCATCCTTCCATGCGTACAACAACTGCTTCCCTTTGAACAGAAACATCCCTCCCTGATATCAACATACAAATGAATATTACTATATATCTCACACACGCCAAGGGCTCGAGAGAAATTATGATTATACAGGTGCTAAACGAGTGTGTTGGACTACATTTGGGTCAAAACAATATACGGGTTGGATCACAATCTGCTCAATAGTTTCTTGGGTCAAGACGAGCCCATTAATTTAGACTAAACAATAGTCATAACCCCAACCCGTCCAAGTCAAATTTATATGTTTCATTTGCTCATTTATAATTTGTTTAATTAGTAAATTAAACTAATAAAGCTTTATTCTTTTGTTTATCATATATCAAACTCAAAAAGGCTTGCTTTTCTATGTTAGATAAGCTTTTTTATGGGTCAATTTGTGCTTCATATGCAAGCCTAAATTGGTCCAATTTTTTACATGAGTTAACATGGGCTATGCCCAAAACGACCTGCCAACTAATATATATCCAGACTAACCCGCTCATGTCTGGATGAACCCACGGATGAACTGGATGGGTCATATTTTTATGGCCTAAACATGACACTCCTAGTTCATGAACAATAATGCAGCAGTAGAAGGAAGAACTTAAACCTGCTGCAAGACACCACTTCTGTCATCAGGGGTTGCTTCAATGGTGTAGTTCTTCGTAGCTTCCCGCAGTTCATTGAATCTAGAGAGCACTTTAGCCTGACAAGTAAAGGGAAAAAATAGTTAAAGATCAAGTCATTCTCATGGAGCAGAATGATCATTTTTATGAAGGGAAATTCCTTGAGATCATTACACTAGCTGGGTTGAAAAATGTGCGGCCAATGCCATAATACAGGCCTAGAACATCGTATGCCTGAGATACAAGGGAAGTGTCAAAATCGTCAAAGGCAAAATGAAGCATTCACATAGTTGTGGAGATAGACAGATACTATCCTTACGGTCCGGATCAGCATACAAGCAATCCAATGGAAATGGTAACTGGCCATAAATATGAAGCAAAAAAGAATCAGCTCAGGATCCTTAAAATATACAATCAAGTTGTTGAAAGCATGATAAGTTCACAGTTTAAATTAAGAAGTATGCCACAGTACTAAATAACTTTGGGTCACCTCAATGAATCACCATTATTGGTTATTTGACAAAACATAATGAAAACAAACAGTGCCCATAAATCATGAAGTCTAGTCATTGTGTTACTTAAGCACAATTTCTGAGATATACTTGCTAGTCCTCCTTATGTAATTCATTTCGTAGGGAAATCAACTTTCCCTTCTAGTCCAGATTCCGAGATAAACACCAATATTTGGAGACCTTACTTTATTCAACATCAAGGACATATCACAAATGAAAAATCACTATGTATGTTGTGGGACATCCGTTTATTTTCTTAAACAAACATAGCATGCAAAACAAGGATAAAGCAAAATGCCAGACACAGAACGAAAGAAGGATTCAAGTCCCTGGATTAATTCCCAACCCTTATTCTTCTTCTTTTTTAAAACTGAACCCTTATTCTTCTTAATATTGTATAAATTAGTTATTACCAAAACTCCAATTTTAATTGACGTTTTTCAGTAGCACATGTTTTTAACTCATAATATGTAGATATCAAACCTCCAATATTAGTCCACATTTGCAGCAACAGCAACAACAACAACAACAGTGCTCTTTGTTATCCGTGGTGTTGGGGCCAGCTTGTACGCACCTTAACATAAAAAGTTCTTGATATTCTTATTGGTAAAATCTGCAATAAGGTTAAAATACTCCTGGAAAAACAACAGGTTCAAAATCCACACTAATATGACTAAAAACTTATTCTCAAATCTCAACTAGTAGATATCACTTATATAGATCTTTTTCTTCCATTGTCGTCATATTCTTAGCTAAGTTTGCATTTGTTCCAAGAAATTATAGCTCTTTCGAGACAACTTATTTCCCCATGATTTTAGGTCCACCTCGTTCCCTTTTAACATCTTCTATCACCATAGTTTCACATCTACAAAACGATGCATACGTAGGTAGGTCGACTAAAGACATGACCAAACCATCTCAAGCAACCTTCTCTCGTTTTATCCTCAACTCGTGTTACTTGCACCTTTTGGAGATATGGTCATTTTTAATCTTATCTGATCTTGTATGACCACGTATCCATCTTAGCGTTCACATCTCTGGAACACTCATCTTTAGAACTTACCTTTCACTTTGGTAGACATCCTCCGATCACATCAAACCTTAGTAGTAGTTTTCCTTTTCAACAACAACACCAACATATCCAATGTAATTCGCAGGTGGGGTTAGAAAGGTAGAGTGTACGCAAATCTTACCCCTACTGGGCTGTTTTCGAAAGACCCTTGGCTCAGTAGTTTTCCTTTTCAACCATCTAATATTCTATGAGTAACGTTCATCTGCCATTCCATTCTCGTGAAACAACAAGCCTAGATACCTAAGTATTTGGCACCACAGTCTCATTTAGCCTCATCTCAACTTCGCTCTTCTCATACGGACTAAACTTGTCGTGCATGTATTCAGTCTTACTTCTATTCATCCTAAAACCCGTACTCTCTAACTGCTTCCTCATTGATCAAGCTTCTGGTTGACATCCCTGCTGGTTTCAGCAATTAACACTTTTGTCAGCAAATAGTACACCCCACAGAACCATCTTGTATTTTGTTGGTTAGCTAATTCATAACTAGGTAAACAAGTAGGGACTCAATATCAATCTCTGTTATAGACCCAATGTTATAGGAATTTTTTTTGTATCTCCTACTACTATTTCACACTAGTAACAACTTCTTTATACATGTCCTTTATGGCATTAAGATATTTAATATGGACTAATTTCTTTTCCATCACCCACCAAATGACCAAAGGACCTTTCATGGTACTTTATCATATGTTTTCTCTCGATGACACCATGTTTAGATCTTTCCTCTCTTCACGATAAATTTTGATCAATCTTCTTAGCAGGAATATAGCCTTTGTTGTAGATCTACCATGCATAAATCCATATTGGTTCTCTGTTTAGGACATACTAACTCTATATTTAAGTAACAAAATCAAGCAAACTTCTTCCAAATCAGAATAGAGGCAGATTCAGACAAACAGTATCAAATTTCAACCGACGACATATAGTTCTATGCTTCCAAACTAAGGTCAGTCAAGAGTTAAGGCAAGTCACACACTATTTTCTTGCAGAAACCACATTTTGACATTTCTTGAATCAATTATGTGGTGTTTGTTTGTGGACTTGACTTGCAAATAAAGAGATTTAAGCTTGCATGTTAACTTTTATTCATGAAACTGAGAACGCAATTGTAACTTGAACTTGAATATATTTTTTCAAGTTGAAGGCGTATTTCGAGTAAGTTTTCACAAATATTCAACTTCCACTCATGGATTTCAACTTTGAATGAAACAATTCAAACAAAACTTCAACTTTGAATTTGAATATGTTTCTGAAGGAACCTTAAGTTCATGGAGCCAAGTGAGCCAGAAGTTTGATATGACATGTAAGACCTTATCTAGCTTATTTGAAACACTAGAAATAATATGTCAAAGAACTAAATCATTCAAAGTAACAGCCAAGGTGAAATGAAGATACCCTTTCAGCAAGAATACGTGCTTTATTAGGAGCACCAATACCAACTGCAATTAGCTTTACACCAGCAGAATCAAATCTCTCCTTTGTCTCTTTGAGTGCTTTAGCAAGTTCCCAGCTAACAAACAGCAATGCATATCGAACGAGAATATCAAAAACAAAAATTGTAGATAAAACACCAAAACAAAAGGTCTTGCTAGAAAAGTGAGGTCATAATTTACCAGCAAGGACAGCCAAAATGCCTCAGAAGTGCAACAACAGCTACTCCCTGGTGAAGAAAACGACCCAATAACAAAATGTAATTATGTTACCAGAAAACGTCGGTCAGCCATTTGAAATTCATGAAACGGAGGTAGGTAAGGGTAACTACAGGATAACATAGGCTACAAGCCCCATTTTTCCATATAAACCATATATGCACCACCAAATTGTTTGCCTTAAGTTTCTAATCTTCCCTATCCCTATTTAGTAATTTTCCTTTTTTTTTCTTCTGTATTGTTTCAGTCAACCTGGGCATACCTTAAATTTAATGTACTAGTTATACTGTTAGCTTTTTATTATTATTTATTTTTTAATGACCATGGTGTCCGCACTACCTTTAGCACACCTCAACTAATTCCACGAGATACATGTCACCTCCCACCAGCACTAGGTATTAGGTAACTCTGACCATCTAGGCTAGTACAAATGAGAAGAACCACCTAGTATTTTTGTTTCAATTGAGATTTGAACCTGCGACATCAAGGCTCTCAACCACTTCATTAGCACTAGTTGTATTGTTATAGTAAGAAAGGATTTCTCTTTACAGTTTGTCTGGGTAATTGTTAATTATTGTTTCATAATGTATCATATTGTGTTATATTGTATCGTACTGTATTGTTTAAATGAATGTAGCGTTTGAATAGATTGTATTATTCTCCGTCATTACATAATGCCACACATCCATACTTTAAACAATAAACCTACTAGAAAAGTAGGGTACGTGGTAGAGCTACTGTGAAAAAGATAGGGTAAAAGATAAAATATAATTATTAAATAATTTAAATAAAGACAAAATGAGAATAAAATATTAAGGTAATGATGCGATCACACCAAATCGATCATTACATAAAATATGGGTCTTTTCGTTGTTTCGTAAGGATGGATTTAAATCAAAAGATACAATAGATTTTAAGTAATAATCAAAACAAACATTGTATTTAAACTAATAATACAGTACCATACAACGGGTAACAACCATCCAAACAAACAAGGTGTTAGCAATTCAAAAAAATCCCCAAAAATAGGAAATTGAGTTGTTAGAATTGTGAAATAGCAATACCTCATTTTGATCCCAAAGGTCCTCAAACTTGACGGACTGACCAGTAGCAGTGAAAATTGTAACATCTGCAAGTACATCACCAATGTCTTGAGGAAAAGCAGCGGTGGAAGCAGCAGCTTTAGGCAGGAAACTAGAAATTCGTTTTGGTGTAGTGGCGGGGAGAGAAATAGCAGAGGAAGGGAAAGGGTGAAGAAACTTGAAGGTGTTGGGAGTGGAAGAGAAGGAACAAAAAGAAGGAAATTTTGTAGTAAGTGTTAGGCTACTCTGCTGCAGAGATACCATGGTTGCAAGTTGCAATTGGGTTGAAATGAAAATTTGTGGAAGAAATATGTAGCAAAGAAAATTGGCAACTTCTTAGCCCATTTTTTCTAGCTAGAGTACTAGATCAAAATATAACCATCCATTTTTTATTTTCGTGGCTTTACTAAGTTTGGACTAGACTAAATTTATCATTCAAAAATCAAAACAGGATATTTCATTTATTTTATTTTTAAGGTGGAATTTATCTCGATGAACTAACAAATATAGCATTTAAAGGGTTGTCATCAAAATAAGTCATAAGAAAATACTATAAAGTATGAAAATTTGTAATTTAAAAGTATTTTTAACTACTTTTATTAGGCAAAATTAAATTCGTTGATTTTTGAGAACTTATGTTATGTGGTATAACTTGTGTTACTGAATTTATGAGGCATAGCTTGAGTCACTAAACTTATATTTTGGGCTTAATTTTTTTTTTTTTCTTTTTGCCTTCAAATATAATATGTGACACTACGCTTGTGCCTTGGAGTATTACATGTGTCTTAATGTAATCCTTTTGTCTTGAGGCATAACTTATACCACTGAATATATACCTTGTGAAAATTTTCTTTTGAGTTACAACTTTTTTTGTTTAGTTTTTTCGATGTCAGAGACATCTTCAATCATTAGTTTTACTTAAAGCTCTGAAGGGAAATAATTGAAGATCAATAATTTAAAGTAGTAAAAATTTAAAGACCATGTGATGGACCCAAAAAAGGAGACAAATTCATAAAAACATGTAGTTTAAGGTTTTTTTAAAAAAATTATTTAGTTTAAGGTTATATTTCAATGCACAAGGATAATATTCTTATAATATAACTTCGCGATCTCTCTTATTTTTTTAAAAATTTTTTTTTTTTTTAATTATTCATATCTAGGATACAATTCTTGTAATTGTGCCCATATTTGACTAGCAAAAGCAATTAACAGGATAGCGTAATTTAATTAGGTGAAGTAGGTAATTTTCAAAAATTAGGATTGTGTTGATTTAATGCGCCACTAGGTGAAATCAGTTCGTCGGCACTTGATTGCTTTCAAAAACAAGGATTGCAATCAACGCGCCACTAGGTGGAATCAGTTCGTCGGCATTGATTGCTACTTGATTACCTGTGTATTGCGTTAAACTTTTAGTTTTGCAAAGAGCGCAAGTGGGCAACGCTCTTTTAAAAACTTAATAACTGCAAAATCTCTCAAATTTCCACTTAATTCCGCAAATCTATAATCTAAATTCCTTGCTTTGTGGCAATCATTGGCCCGCTTCACTTATGCAATTGATGATAGTATTATAAAAAATTGTCAAGCAACTGAGGATAGACAGATGTAGAAAAAATGTAGCGATAAAGTACTAAAGTTAGAAGGTAACTGTGCTCCAATTAAAGCTCGTAACGGTATGAGCATGAGTATAAATGTGTAATGTTGGATTGAAGAAACAGCGCAAGGACTTAAAATAAGTATCTTATTAGTATTAAAATAACTATATAATGGAAAAGAAGTTAAATTTAAAGTTTCGAAAGATCATTAATAATAAAATTTTCGTAAGAAACGTATCAGATAAACAGAAGGTCAAAACGAAGTCACTATTCAACAGATTGATAAAGTTAACTGAAGTATACATTTCCCTCAATAATTTCTTACCAAAACCATGATCATAACCTAGAATATAAAAATCAAATACAACAACTAAAAGAGCATAGACAATACACTTGAGATACAATATACAATGCTAAAATTCATCATTCAACAACCCCTGATAAAATATTGCAACTTAAGTCATAACCAAAATCCAAGGACCATTCAGTATGTCCACACACAAAGTAAGACATAAGCTAACAACAACAGAGTACTTGCAACTCACACACCTATAAACTTCAAAACTCTGCTCCAAAACCTCCTCATTCATAAATTCAACATATATTCTCAAACGCTCCCACAACTTCTCCACAAAAGATCTAACACACTCAAAAACAACTCTCACACTCAAATCAAGAATATACCTTTTACTCATTGGCACAGTTAAAGCAGTACTAATAGGCACTTCATCATCCATTTCTGTACTTGTCAAAATTTGATAAGAAGTTTTGACAAATGTTTCTGTTGCACCATTACATATGGTCACCAGCATTTCTCTCATTTTCGCTTCATTCTTTGGATTTGTCAAACCAGAAAAGATTTCATTGTAAGTGTTGATATTCATTGTTTTGTCTAGATAAACAGTAACAGCAGTGCTCACAAATACTTGTACACAATTCCCTATCAAAGTATCAACATATTCAGGAACAGAGTAACCCTGTTTAACAGAACAAAATGTAAGTACCAAATTCCTGGTGAAATTCCCAACAATTACAGAAGCAAAACCACATCCTGCATCAGAAAACAGTTTATTTAAAACCTGATCGAACAAATCAGAATCTAATTCCTCTGTTTCTTGATTACAATAACCTCGAAGAATTCCGATAGTTAAAGCACTAGTGACCTTAACAATAGACTCTGAAAACTCAGCTGAATTAGTAATCTTGGAAATTTGCTTCAAACTTTTTGGAATTTCATCAGAATTTGATAACATAAACTCCTTTAGATCTTTAGAGAAAATCCCAATTATATCAGCAGAATCAGACACCATTTCAGCTAAAGAAACAACTGAACCAAGAAACTTCAACAATCTTTTCCTCTTTTTAACCATAGATGGTGAGTAATAAGCTTTATATGCACCAAAACCAGTGATTCCAAGAGCTCCCAAAGCAACAAGCAAGTTCTTGTTTTTTTGAGTATACCCCATACCCGTTTTTATTTGTTTCATATCCATACAATTCAGAGCAAAATCTCCTTAATTCTCAAGACTCAAAAGGGGTTTGAGAAACAGATTGAATAGAACTTGCTTAATGTAGAAGAATATGAACGGATTTTATTTTTTTTCCCTTTTTGGGGTCACAGAAGCTAATCCGGTAGAAATTATACATGTACTATGAATCTTTTGATAAGAACGACTTAGATTAGGACAACTGGTTTCACTTTCAGCTTGCAGGTGTCCACATTTTTGTGAGCTAAAAAAAATATTTCAAAAAGAATGATCTTCTTTGTCTGTTTCAAAAAAAAAATTTTTTTTTTTGGTAACATTTTAATTTCAGCTTTTCACGTGGCATGTTTAAAGCCACAAAATTGAAGAGCAATTTAGTACATTTGACATAACTTTAATTTAGTACCACAAGATTCAAAAGTCTTCTTTATTTTCTAAAACTTTGTGCCAAGTCAAATCAGATCACTCTTTGTGAAACGAAGGAAGTAATATTTTTGCTCTGAATTTATGTGATATACTCCTCCCGATCATTTTTCTTTTTATACGCATATTAAGAAATCATAAATAAGAGGATAATTTTATCGATTAAGCCCTTAAGAACTTCTTTGAAACTTTACAAACGAACACTTTCAAAAATAATTAATTACAAAGATAATATGAAAAATGTTTTTTTTATTTAGTCGGTGATCAACTACAAAGACAATTATATTTAGTATAGTGATCAATTAATATGGGACAGAGAGAGATAGTAATTTAATTTGGTAAAGAAAAGTTTAAAAAATAAAATTATAATCTAAAATAAGTTATAAATATTTGAGCAAATATTATCTCTTATTTATGAAAATAGATTTATTTTGATCTTTTAAATATAATTTTGAGCATAATTAATTTCTTTTACTAAAGTGGAGCATTTTTTAATATATTTTGAAGGATCAAAATAAACACATTCTCATATATATAAAAGATAACTTAGCCCAAAATAAACCTACTCTCAAATTTAAAATAAGTTTTTTTTAAAAATAAACTACAAAAAATAATGTTACGTAAATCAAAGAAATATTTGGTTGATATTAATTGGAGGATGATTTCTTCTTAACAATTTCCTCAGTGATTGATATTTAAATTAAAAGCTACCTAAATTTAAAATATGTTATTTTGCTTCTCCTTCACGCGAGAGAGAATTACAAAGCGTAAACTATAATTTATACACGTTTTTCGTTTGACCATAGATTATCAAATTTAAAAAATTAAATTTTTTAAGTTGTGTTTTTTAAAATAATTATTTTTTTAGTTGCTTTTGAACATGAATGTCCATACATTTTATAAATGAAAATAAAATTTCTCCCAAAAATTGTTCGATAGGTTTTTGAAGACAATTTTTTACCACTAATCTAGTAAATAACGAGAAAATGAGCTCCAATGCACTTGTAGATAAGCTGAGAGTATATCAAGTACGTACAATTGAATTTAGAGTAGGTTCAATTAAATTCACTATTTTTCGTATTCGAACTATAATTTATTGAATTTAAATTTTAAATTCCCCTTTTGAGCTAAGGTATTAGAGAATTGTGCTTGTATCCATAGAAGTACTCAGTGTGTCGGGGCTCAAAAGAAGAGAGGAACACCACGCGAAAGAAGAAGGCGATTGAGGTAAGCCTAGTGAAGTTGTACCGCATGCTCCAAAAGTAGTACTATTCGATTCAATATGTTTTTCGCCTGCTTCAATAATTGACTCATTAGAAACCTCGTCATTTGATATCAACATTGAGGAGCAAGGAGGAAGAAACTCTCTCCATTGCCCACCAATATTACTCTTACTTGATAATGAATAAGTTGGTGAAAGATCAAGAGGGGGAGGAGGAGGAGGAAAGAGCTAGTAATGTTTCATTTAATATGTAAATTAATTTTTTAGATCTGATCATACAATTCAAACACGATATTATACGTCTAGTTAGCTAGCTAGTGTTCAATTTTCACTAGAACTACTCATTATAAAAAGAGTAAATTAATTAAGGGATGCATGTAATGTAATGGTGTGTGCTTATTGCTTAAGATAAAGTTTTAACTGAGATGATCACACAATTCAATTCAATATATATCAGCAACCTCTCGTGAATGTCCGGGGTTGGAGGTGGAATTGGAGTGAGATTGAAACTCGGGTGCAGCAGTTAACATTTGGACAACTTGTCTGAAATTAACAACTTCAACCCTATAGATTTTAGGGGGAATTGGTGGCGATGGAGCGATGGGCTTCTTGTTGATTGATCTTGATGAAAGGCTGCGAACTCTATGGAGAGAAGAAAGATATGGCTTTTCTTTCGTTTCTTCGTGTTGATCATGACCAGCAAAAGAACTTGAAGAACTAGAGAAGGAAGAAGAAAATATTTTACTTGAATATGATTCCATTTTTGAGTTATCAAAGTATAAACTTGTTAAGTAGAATTTGTATTGTTAATTTTGATGAGGCCTTGTATATATAGTGATTAGTGAAGGTGGCTAACAAAGTTGGGGGATTTTGTAAGGACAAAATATAAATTGTGGTGGTAGTAATAGAAATTAAGAAGGTTGTGAAGAAGATATTTAATGAAAAATGAAGGGAGGATGTAATGTGAAGTTTGTCTTGAGCGTCGGCTATATATATGGATGGATGAAGCTGATCAACAATAAATCCAATATTAATGTCCACTGCTCAATTTTGACCTAATTAATAAATTGCTCTCTTTTTTCTTGTTTCTAGTAACTTTCTTTGTTTCAAAATAAGGGATGTTTTGGTTATAGTAAAATAAATGAAAAAGAAAGGAATATGACCTTTATATCTTAGCGAAAAATATTTTTTGATTTTTTTATGAAAATAAAAGTTCAAGTGTTTAAAAAATGAAACATTTTTATTTATTGTGAAATAAGATTGGAAAGAGGGACCTCTTGCGTCTCATTATCATCGCTCACTCGGTTATAATTATCACTTTAAGAAATAATCGTTAAAGAGATTGGCCAATTATACAACCCGAACTAAATTCGTGCGACTCAATTCATTTTCTTTCCTAAATTTTATATATAAATTCCCACTCGATCAACCAAATGTACAATCTAATTCAATTTTTTTCTCGAATTTTATTTAAAAATTCTCACGTTATTTGTTGTTACCATTAAAAATATACTTTACATGTTATTTCTTACAAAATTATTATTATAAGTATCTTAGTAATACAAACTAACCACAGATAAATAGTATTACAAGATTTTAAGAAGGAACTGATTTTATTTTTTCAAAAGTATCCTTATTTACATAATCAACAATAATGGAGTATTTTTCTTTTATTATTGTTCGGAGTAAGATAGTTCCTTATTTTTTTTAAGAATAAATGATTTTTTAAAAAGATTTGTCCAATTTATATACTTCTTTCGTTAACTTTTACTTGTTATAATTTGATTTAATGCATTTATTAAGAAAATAATTAAATGATATAAATATTTTATCAAACTATTTTCTATTAAATGATGTCTTAAATAGTGATTTGCAAAATAAATATCTAATGCTGAGGATAAAACATAAAAAAAAATTAGTATCTTTTTTTGATAAATTAAATAAAAATAAAAATTTATTTTAAAAATAAATAACAAAGAGGGTAGAGGGAAGGTAAAAAAACAAACGCCATTTATTTTTGGGAGTAATGAAGTAACCTTTCTTTAATGCTTGATGACTACCTGAGGACTTATCTCAGTTACACGTGCAGCCTTGGAGTTATTTAGTGGCGGCGCCGATCTTCTCTCTCCTTCGACTGATCCTTCACTGGTGAATAATTTTAGCTAGAGATGTATAAAGAAAATCAGCATACCGGACTAAATTGATAATTTGGGGGGTGGGGGGAATCAATAAATACAAATTTGATTTGATATTTTTAGTTTATGTTATAATAATTTTGACGTAATAAAATAAAAGTTTGATTGATCATCCGCAAATTAGAGCACACTATTTTGTAATTTATCTTATTCAATTTTCTGATGAGCATTTTATATATTTTTACGTGTGTGGCTCTATTATTAGTACATTGCTTGTTAATTAAAAGTTTAAAAATATTATGAATGGACAAATAAAAATGAATTGAAAAAATATAACAAACTTTAATTATGTGCAATCTTGCAAAAGTAACGTCAAACAGTCTATTCAAACCTTCATTTATAAAACTCCATATCCAGACCATCTCCAACCCATCTCTATTTTACTCTCCATTCTCTATATTTGGAGAGTAAAATAGAGAATGGGTTTTCCAATCACTCTCTATTTCACTCTCTATTCTTCAATTATAGAGAGGTGAATAGTAGTTCTCCAAATTTGGAGAACTACTATTCACCTCTCTATTTTACTTTTTGATTATTATAATATTATTTCTATTATATTACTATCATTTGTAATTATTTTCTAATGTAACATAACATTTAAAAATATATTATCAACAAGTTATTACTTCCGCCCAAATTAATAATTTTTCTATTTTATTTTTTAAAAGAAATGATCACTTTAAATATGTAATTTAAAGTTATTTTAATATTATTGATATTATATAAGATTATTAATTATGTCTCTAATATTTGTAATTATTTTCTAAGTAATATAACATCTAAAACATTATTGATAAGTATACTACTTCCATCCCGAATTAACAATTTTTCTAATTTAATTTTTAATATTTTTTTTGTCATTTAAATATGTAATTTAGATTATAATTATTTTTCATTACGAAGGATGCACAAAAATTACATGATAATTCAAACAATCTACTTTTATGTTATAATGATAAATTATTAAACTACACTTTTTAAAGAGCATGCAAATATTTGATGCAATAGTTNGGATTTTGTAAGGACAAAATATAAATTGTGGTGGTAGTAATAGAAATTAAGAAGGTTGTGAAGAAGATATTTAATGAAAAACGAAAGGAGGATGTAATGTGAAGTTTGTCTTGAGCGTCGGCTATATATATGGATGGATGAAGCTGATCAACAATAAATCCAATAGTAATGTCCACTGCTCAATTTTGACCTAATTAATAAATTGCTCTCTTTTTTCTTGTTTCTAGTTACTTTCTTTGTTTCAAAATAAGGGATTTTTTGGTTATAGTAAAAATAAATGAAAAAGTAAGGAATATGACCTCTATATTTTAGCGAATTTTTTTTTTTTGATTTTTTTATGAAAATAAAAGTTCAAGTGTTTAAAAAATGAAACATTTTTATTTATTGTGAAATAAGATTGGAAAGAGGGACCTCTTGCGTCTCATTATCATCGCTCACTCGGCTATAATTATCACTTTAACAAATAATCGTTAAAGAGATTAGCCAATTATACAATCCGAACTGAATTCGTGCGACTCAATTCATTTTCTTTCCCAAATTTTATATATAAATTCCCACTCGATCAACCAAATGTACAATCTAATTCAGTTTTTTCCTCGAATTTTATTTTAAAATTCTCACGTTATTTGTTGTTACCATTAAAAATATACTTTACATGTTATTTCTTACAAAATTCTACAAAATTATTATTATAAGTATCTTAGTAATACAAACTAACCACAGATAAATAATATTACAAGATTTTAAGAAGGAACTGATTTTATTTTTTCAGAAGTATCCTTATTTACATAATCAACAATAATGGAGTATTTTTCTTTTATTATTGTTCGGAGTAAGATAGTTCCTTATTTTTTTTAAGAATAAATGATTTTTTAAAAAGATTTGTCCAATTTATATACTTCTTTCGTTAACTTTTACTTGTTATAATTTGATTTAATGCATTTATTAAGAAAATAATTAAATAATATAAATATTTTATCAAACTATTTTCTATTAAATGATATCTTAAAAAGTAATTTGCAAAATAAATATCTAATGCTAAGGATAAAACATAAAAAAAAACTAGTATCTTTTTTTGATAAATTAAAAATAACAAATAAAAATAAAAAATTATTTTAAAATAAATACTCCCTCTGTCCCAATTTATATGACTCACTTTCCTTTTTAGTCAGTCCCAAAAAGAATAACACATTTTTATATTTAGTAACAATTTAACTATAAAATGTCTATTTTACCCTTAATGAAATGATTTACAGCCACACAAATTTCTATCATTTATTTTGGACCATAAGTTTTAAAAGTCTTTCTTTCTTTCTTAAACTTCATGCCGAGTCAAATTACATCACATAAAATGGGACGGAGGGAGTAACAAAGAGGGTAGAGGGAAGGTAAAAAAACAAACGCCATTTATTTTTGGGAGTAATGAAGTAACCTTTCTTTAATGCTTGATGACTACCTGAGGACTTATCTCAGTTACACGTGCAGCCTTGGAGTTATTTAGTGGCGGCGCCGATCTTCTCTCTCCTTCGACTGATCCTTCACTGGTGAATAATTTTAGCTAGAGATGTATAAAGAAAATCAGCATACCGGATTAGAGCCTGTTTGGATGGGCTTTTAAGCTGGTTAAATTGGCTTAAAAGTCAATTTTTGATTTATTAGAGTGTTTGGCAATTATCAAAGTGACCTATTTTAAGTAAAAAATGACTTATTTTAAGCCAAAAGATAAAAGCTAGGGGAGGGGAGCTTCTTTTTTTTTTAAACTTAAAAGCCCTTTTATGTTGACCAAGTATATTACCTTTTTGCCCTTAATTCGTTTATACAATTTCCAAATTGCCCATATTGAATTATTATTATTATTTTATTTTTTTAATTAATATATTTTTTTATTATTATTATTATCATTATTATTATTATTATTTTATTATTATCATTATTATTATTATTATTATTTTATTATCATTATTATTTTTTAAATTATTATTATTATGTTATTATTATTATTTTATTATTATTATTATTTTATTATATTATTATTATTATTATTATTATTATTATTATTATTATTCCTCTTATAAATAATTTGTGGTGGTAAAGAAATATGTGAATGATAGGAAAATATTATTACTTATGGATGTAAAATATAAATTAATTTTGTTTTAATTTTTTTTAAAGTATAAAAACCTTAAATTAATCAACTTTTCATCATGTTAACAACTTAAAGGGTATTTCAGATATTTTGATAAAAAAAAAGTGTTTACCAGCACTTATTTGCCAAACACATCAACAACTTTTTTTTCAACTGTAACACTTTTATCCAAACACATAACTACTTATTTTAAAAATAAGTTCCAGCACTTTGAAAAGTTACTTTTTTATACAAATTTGATTTGATATTTTTAGTTTATGTTATAATAAAATAAAAGTTGGATTGATCATCCGCAAATTAGAGCACACTATTTTGTAATTTATCTTATTCAATTTTCTGATGAGCATTTTATATATTTTTACGTGTGTGGCTCTATTATTAGTACATTGCTTGTTAATTAAAAGTTTAAAAATATTATGAATGGACAAATAAAAATGAATTGAAAAAATATAACAAACTTTAATTATGTGCAATCATGCAAAAGTAACGTCAAACGGTCTATTCAAACCTTCATTTATAAAACTTCATATTCAATCTTATTTGAAAAATTCAATCAAGCAGAGTCATAATCTTTGAGAAAGACAGTAGACGGGATTCTTCTAGAACATAATTAATAATCCTCTATTTCTATTTACTTATCTATTTTCAACTTGATATACTTATTAATTGTCATGAACTCATGACATAGTGAATTTGTTTTGAAATTAATTTACCTATTAGAGATATTTTACTTCTTTTCAAGAACATCTCTAAATGAATTGAGGGACAAGTCCAAACAATATTTACCGAGTATAAAGGGGTATAGAGAGTATCTTGAATTGTTGGGTGACGCCAAGTTAATTTGATGCTCATATTATCAGTGTCTTTTGAAATTTTACATGTATATTCACATGATACTCCTCTGTTATATTTTACTTGTCAAATTTGACTTAACACACATATTAAGAAACTATTGATGGTTAATAATAAATTTATCATTTTACTGTTATAAATTGATAGATTCGGAAATATCTTTACTTACTATTTCCTCTCTGTTTTTATTTATATGTCATCCTTTCTAAGAATATAGATAGTCTTTAAGTATGTGTCATCTCATAAAATCATGCATAAATGACATTATTTTTCCCCCTATTTTACCCTTGAGAGTTATTAACCTTGAAAATAAATATTTGACCAACATAGAAAAACTAAATAAATAGTTTATGTCCATTGCTCAAATAAATTAATTCATGTTCATTTATTGAAAACTTGTCTTCAAGAGAATGCTAAATAAGAGTATAATGATAAACCTACCTGATTTCTTAAGGAGCGTGAAATCTAAAATGGTGACATATAAATAGGAACGGATGGAGTATATTTTTCAAACACATTAACTTAATATTAATAAATTAAGGATATTTGAGTATAGATTAAAAAAAATCTCAAAAATAACACGTAAAAAGAGAAAAATTGAACAAATAAAAGGTGACAGAAAGAGAGAAATTAATTTAGTGTTTGTCTAACTTATTCATTGCCTTCATTTATATGTCATACCCAATTAACACTACAACAATTGATAACTAATTGAAACAATAGTGTAAATTGAAAAATAAAAAACATTTGTATCAAATGATTTTTTCCTATAATAAAAATACGCATAGTTTGAAATAAATTCAATTTATCAAAACAATCAATATTTGAGACAGGTAGTACCATTCTTGGGTTTACGTAGCCAGGAACTACATATTATCAACACTTGCAATCACTTCTGGTATTAATACGTTAATTACTCTGTCTATTTGTGTTATTTTTTACTTTTTGATATTAAAGTTATGTAAATTTTGGTAACATTTTAAAGTAATTCTATGTTTTTTCATGCCATTGATATGACAACTTAATTTTTCATACAAAATTTAAAAATCTAGAGCTAATCTCAAAATATTTAACTAATCTAATGCAACACAAATGATTGGTTAAAATAATTTTTGGGAACTAAAAAGTACCAGATAAATAGATAAATTGATACTGCGAGAGTATAACACCTAATATGTCTTAAATATCGTGACGTCTTGGGAGTAGTAATCTGTTTCTTGTTATGAACATTTAATTAGGGGTGTGTATCGGATGCTTTGGTTTTCTATTATAGATTTAGTTAATTGATTTGTTTTTTAAACATGTTAAGTTAAGAATGATAAAGATATTTTTTATCGATTTTTGATTTAGTTCGACTTTCGACTTAACAAATAAGAAAATATTTATAAAATAAATATATAATTTCTTCAATTATTTGACGCAACAGGATAATAATGTAACTTTAAATAATGCTCACAAAATAAAAACTAAAAAAACTACACATGAAATTAAGAACTATACAAGTGCAACACAAATAAAAGAACAACGACAATAATGTGAATTAAAGACTAAAGAGCAAGGTAATCATCAATAAAGTAACGCTATTATTATTTAATATTTATGTAATGGTAAAGTAGTAAATTACTATAGTTTTATGGGTTATCGATTTATTTAATAACTTATATTTAAAAATTAAAACCAAACTAATAATTCAATAATTTTTTTTTATAAACCATTAAAACCTGTTAACTCAATATCAATAAACTAATAATATTTTTTCGTCGATTTATTAATCTATTCGATTTTACAGACCCAACATTTAATGATCAAAATGTATTGCTTGCCAATAATTTGGAATTCAACTAAGTAGTACAATTACGAACAAGAGTTTTGGTCTTCGAATAACAAACTCACTTGTAATAATTCAAAACAAAGACCAACTAGTCATATGCCCAACTTGTTGAAAAGTCTCGAATCTTTCAAGGTTCATTATTGAAAGTCATACTACTACATTATTTTGTTTTGACTATGAAGCACCTACGTATCACTCTTATGTTTATTTTTATTTATTTATTATATTAAAAATAATTATTTATTAAGTATACAAATTTAAGAGATAATTTATTATTTAGTTTTTAATTGTCCTTATTAAATTTTCAAGACGGTGAAGTTATTATATTCAAAGGTTAAGACTTGATATAATAAAATTGTCATTCTATTTATTATAAAAATAAAAATATTTTTTAAGTTTTGTCTGATTTAATTTTCTTGATTCTTTTTCTCTAATCCTATTTACCTTCTTTTTTTAATTTTTAATTTGGAAAGACATATAAAAAGTTAAGGTAAAGTTTAATTCTTTTTACCTATACTTTTTCCATTTGAAAATTACTCATTTTTATTATTAAAGACATAATCACACTGTTGAGTGAAGTGGATTTGCTTTAAAACAACAAATTAATTAGATATTAATGCATCAAGGTGGAGGCATAGTCGGTTTAATTGAGAAAATCGTAGATATTGGTGCTCATGGACAATCCAACAATATTTTTTTGCAACAGAATACAATATAGTATTTGAATTTTTTATGAATTAATTACGAACAAATATAATTAAAATGTTAATGCTACTATAATTGATCCAAATTTTAGAATCTTAAGCAATTTGGTCCACAACAATTGCCTCTTCTTTTTCTCTTGTTTTTTTTTTTTTTACCATCGTCCTTTTTTCTTTTTCTTTTTTTTTGGTTTTTTAGAGAGGCCCCACCACCATGGAGCTATAGATCCCACAACAGGTTACAAGCTTAAAATGAATTTAAATTTTTAAACCTAAAGTATTTTGGAGTTGTTTTGAATTAGATTTGAACTAAATTTCAGATTTGACTTTTAGAATTTGTTAATTATTTGTGTTGGTTCAATAGATTTTAAACATTAAGAGGAGTGCAAAATTTAAATTTGAAATAGAATTGAGTTAAATTTCAAAAAAGACGTTAGAAAAAAAGACGAAGTAAGTTTTTGTATAATAATGTATATGATTTATAAAAAAAAGGAATTGACATGTATATATAATCCATAAATTAAATTCGCATATTTTAACCAAATATATACTTAGCAAATAAAAAGAGATTTTTAGGAGATAACAATTGATAAACATAACATACAACTATATTAATCTAGATAAATAGAGGGATTGAAAAGTGGTAGAGAAAATTTAGGCGAGAGAGAATATGAAATACATATAAAAAAATATAGAGAGATAAAAAAGATAAAAAAATACTACTTAAGAAGAGAAGGAAAAAATAAAGAAAATATTTCTCAACCCGACAATTCAATGCCAAAATGAATATAAAAATATTGTCAAAAAATAAAAGTGAGGTATTTACTTCCAATTAAGTCTATATGTATTTTATAATTTTGTATAATATTTATATAATAGTGTATATGGTGCACACAAATTTCAAATTTCTTATTTATTTGATTAGCGAATGCAATTATTTTCTATCAACCGGGAAAATGTGTAATTTGCCCTATTGCTCAAAATTTCTGTTTCTACCGTTGATGGGCCTAAAGGATCTTTCAAGTTGGGCTTGCTCTAAAACTTGCACAAGACCAATCTTAAATTCTTTACATATAAACTAGAAAATAACGAAATGACCCCAAAGGACTTGGTATTTTCAGTTTGCTCCTCCATAAAAACGCTCTCTTAGTTCCAAAGCAACTCGAATGGCAAAAACAATGGATGTAGCAATTCCTTCGCGTGGAGTATTTGCTCTTCTTCTATGGCTCCTCGTCACATTAACCTCCATAGCCCGCGCTGATGAACTTTCTTTAGGTAACTTTCTCTTAAATTCTAGGGTTCTGAAATATTCTTTTATCTTTATCTTTTCTTTCACGACTTAAGCAAAAGTTTCTGGAGAAATTATGAATTATGTTAAGATTAGTGAGTTTTTTGATACTTAAAGAGTCTTGCTTTAGGCTTTTAGTCCTTGTAAATTACTACAATTACAGAAACTATGCCTCAACCCCGCGTGCGGGATCACAGTGGGTATATTGTTGTTGTTATTGTAATTCTAAGAAGGGCTTACTGATTTTAACGTTGAAGTTGCTATTATTTGATGGTGTAATTTGAAACTGTATTTGAGTTTTGATGGGTTAAAGTAGAAAAAGATAAATCTGTTTGTTACTTTGCTTGTTGCTTGTCAAAACTGTGATATTGGGAAGATACATTTTTTTTAAAAAAAAGTAAGGTAATGTTTTATGTATGAATGACCAGCAACAAGGATGAACTGGAGCGAGCATTGAGAAAATTACATGCACCTGTTGGTTATAACAGAGTATGTTTGTTTGGATATCAAGCATGTCTAACCCAGGATAACTTCGTATGTGTTCGGTAGGAAGGAAATTGTTTTCCAGCAAAACATTTTCTAGGAAAATAAGTGGTTTCTTATTTATTTTCTTGTATTTGGTATGTAAGTAAAGAGTATTATCCTAAAATTATTTGTATATGTCTAAGACAAAATTATGAGGATGGGGTGGGGAAAGGAGGTAGGGGGGCCAGGGAGTGGGCTGGGGCTGGGACGGGGGTAGGTGGTGGGGTTGAGGTGGGGCAAGGGGTGATGGGGGTTGGGGGTGGGTGGTTGTGAGGGTGGGGAGGAGACAATGCGACTTGTTTTCCCTACTTCCATTATGAAAGTCATTTTCCTTATTTTCAAGGAGCTTGCTTTTCTTGATGACAAGGAGCTTGTTTTTCTAAAGAAAATATTTTCTAATTTTTTTGACCAACCAAACAAGAGAAAATGTTTTCCTCCATATTGAATACATCCTTTAATCAAAATATCTTTTCCCTTCACTTAGTCAACAGATTCTACATGTGCAAGCAGAATGCAGAAACTACTCGACATCTTCAACTACACTGCCTAGTAACAGAAGATTTGTGGAACATGCTTTTGTCTCTTTTTGTACTGAACTGGGTAATGTCTGGTAGTATAAAGGAAGCCTATGTGAGCTAGAATAACTGGATAGTTGGTACGTCCATCAGAAGAATCTGGAAACTAATCCCTTTTTGTATCCTTTGGTGTGCTTGGAATGAAAGAAACAGTAGATATTTTGACGGAATAGCAATTCCAATGCACTCCCTTAAAGCTAGATGTCTTTTATTTTTATACAGCTGGAGTGCGCTAACACATGCGAGTTCCCCTGACAATTTTTTGGACTTTGTTATTTCCTTAACCTAGCATATGATGTACTATATTGGAGCTAACAAAATCTTTTGTATTTTCTTCCTATTTTATTTTTGCATCTTCATGATGCCATCAATGATATCACTTCATAAAAAAGGAGTTTAAAAAGTCAAACATGGCCTCAATATCTTGAGAAACATTTGCATTTGCAATGTTGTCTCAAAAAGATAGAAACATAATAGGCATTTTGTTGCTTATCAGAATTGCTACATTGAATATGGTATAAAAAAGGGGTTCCTAAGCTCCACAGTTAGATGGCCTGGGTATGTTTTCTCTTTTTTTCCTAACCTTTAGTTCCCTTGTGGTTTTTACTTCTCAACTATCTGTACCACTGATTTGCAATGCACTATAACCTCATGAATTGGTACTAGCATGTTCTTTGTTTGTTTGTTTTATTTTTATATTTCATATTCAAGTACTTGCGCATATTGTGCTTTCTCCTTTATTGAGTTCACTTTGATTTTTTAAATCCCTATTTTGTGTCGAGAGAGTGAGAGAGAGAGCTTAGTCAGCAAGTATTGGAAGTTTTTCTTGATAGCTCCTTCTTTAGTGTGGTTGGTGCCGCACTGCCCTTGCATAAAATCCAACAGTTAGGATTGGGCTTGCTGGTAAGAGGTGATCCTTAGGTGAAAAAGAGTTGTATAGAGTTCTCATTGTTCCTTTTTCGCTAGCTGTTAGCCAAGCATGACCTCCTACAGAACATTATAACATGTTTATACCTTGAAATGGTATGTTTTTTTTGAACAATTAGTAGCTGGTTATACTCATTATAGTTTATTTTTCTCTTTGTGTTGGACAGTTGTATCTCAATCTACCACGCTGCAGATATCTCCAGGAATAGTAGTGGAAAATTCTCCTGACTCTAAGCCAGGAACTAAAGTCATTTGTGAGAGAGTTCAGATCCATGGATTGTCAAGGCTAAAAAGTCTAAGAAAGTATGCCCATTCAGTAAAGGTGAATGTGTCATATCTGAATCCAAGTGGGCGTCCACCTAATGCTGAGGTCTGTTTCCATAGGTGAGCACTAACCCTTTGTTTCTTTGCTAATTAAACTGAGAACTAATGGAACTCCAAGTCTCCAATGATGCTTCTTGTTGCATATTTTATTTCTTCTGCTGACCAGTAGTAATAGGCTAATAGCATAATGGCTTTTATGATTGTGAAAAATCACAATAGATGATTTTCTCAAAAACAAAAATCATAATAGATGACCCTTCGGGGTGGCCCATTGGTTTGGGCTTGGGACTTCCATGTTGGAGGTCTCAAGTTCGAAACCCCTTGCCAGCGAAAGCAAGGGGTTTGCCTTCTGGGTCGAGCTCGTCGCACCGGGTTTGCCTAGTGCGGGTTACCTCTCCTATGTGGTTTGCGAGCTATTGTATAGGAGCGGGGGTTTTACCCTGTGCGCACCCAAAGGGTAGCGGCTGCAGGTTTCCCTTGTCATCAAAAATAAAAATAAAAATCATAATAGATGAGTTGCTGACAACTTGATATATATAATGTCGGTGTATGATCTATCATCCTTCTTTTTATTAATATTACCTAGCTCTCAACATAACAATTAGTTATGTGATAAAGAAATTGTTTGAATCTGATGGTATGTTAATTAATCTCCAACCTTAAGTATTTGTTGCTACTCGTTAAAGTTGTGGCTGTATGCCTTATCATATTTTTATTGGTCTGATAGATACCTAAGAACTCAGGTGCTTTATTACGTATTAAATCTGTATGTTTGAGGGACATCATTTCAAGAGGTAAAATCGATACCCTTTCTCTTGTGTAGTATAATGGCTAAACTAAAGGTGATGACTGTTAGGGATTATTTATTACTAGTATGACCCATTTATAAGAAAAAAATAACAGCTTCATAAAAAAAAAAATAAAAAATAGCAGAATAATTTCTAGTATGACTTGTCTAATGGTAGTTGCTTTTGCTTCCAAGTTTATGCCTTTGAGCTCTTTTCTTTGAGAATGGTAAACTTTACTTCTATATATCCACATCCACAGGTATACTACAACAAAATGTAGTCCCCCATTACAAAGAGTTCCCTTTCCAAAATCCTAATAGTATATCTAATTACAGCCAATCAATTACATTAAAAACATCTTTTGTGGCTCTGTGCAGTGTGCTGTCTATAACTACTTGTTTACACCAAAAATAGTAAAGCCCTAAGCAGTCTGTCTTGATCTTCAGTATGTTGCTCTTTTGCAATATAAAACATCTCTGATTCCTCTCTTTCCATATGATCCATCTAATACATGAGGAACCATCTTCCATCTCTCCTCCTTCTTCACTGCATTGCCTTCTCTGTTCCAGCTTCTTAGCACTTATTTGATTCTCCCAGGTTTCACCCACCTGATCTTCCTCTTATGGATGAACATCTGCCGCAACTGGTCTGTCCATTTGCAGTGCAAAAAGAGATGGTTGACTGCCTCTATCTGTTCTTCTCATAGATAGCATCTAGACCATAGGTTGACTTTCTTCTTGGTAAGGTTTTCATGAGTGAGGACTGCTTCCTTTGCCAATAACCATGTTAAGTAGTTTACCTTATAAGACACTTTGGTCTTCCAGATCATTCTCCATGTCCATCCTATCTCCTGAGTATTTGTTGTAAGCTGACCTGACAGTAAAAATACCTCTGCTATCCACCTTCCACTCCAAGCTGTCCTTTTCTTCTGTAAAATTGGAACTTTGAGGGACTGTATTATGAAAAGCTGCTATAAAGGTCATTTCCCAGTCATTTAGGTTCTATCCTTTTAAGCTCTTAATATGAAACTTCACCAACTGAAATGTCATCTGATACAAAAGGAAGATCAAGAGTTAAGAACCTTTTGAAAGTTAGATAGGTATAGGTGATCCACTTCATCTTTACTGTTTTAAATTTTTATAAATTGTCAAGGGTTATTATCATCTTTGCAGGAATCAATCCCTTGCAATTGGGATGTGTCCGCCAGGCCAATGGATGAAACTAACCAAGGGTTCATGGGTGAGATCAATGTCACCTTTCGAGCACAAGTTCTTGGATATTAGGATGACAGGCTCATCTAAGGAAACTTTTCAGGTCTCGCTGCATGAAGGTTTGTTCTCCCTGGGCCAATCTGAAATCAACTTATTTTTGTTGTTTTATTGCTTTTGGAATTTTAATTCAATTTACCAGCCTTAATATCCTTTATCCTTTTATGCAGATTTTTTTTTGTATCGTGTTGTGTTTCTGGTATTGGGCATATTGCTACTTGCTCTGGCATCCTTCCTTAGCAAGTCTCTAGTATTTTTCTATGGTGGTGCGATGGCAGTAGGGGTTCTTCTTGTGATATTGATGGTCCTTTTCCAGGTAACTTTGTACCCTTCATTCTCAAAGAAGTATGCATACTTCCGTAAACTTGTCCCTTTTCTGAGTGCAAAGAAGAGCCTCTGCTAGGATTGCTATCTTCCCTGTTTTTAATATTGAAGAAGCATGTGCGTTCTTGTTGGGATTGTCTTTTCAGTTTCAAATCTTGATATTTTAGTTCAAATTTACATAGCAAACTGTTTTAGTTGATTTCAGTAGCTAAAATAATTTTTTCAATCGTATTGTGCGAGATAATATTTTTCTTGAAATGGAAATTGCTTTGCAACTGTAAACTGCAGAGTAGCACCATAATAACTCCACGGTAGTATTTTTACAAAAATCTTGTGCTGCTGAAGATATATCTGTAACTTACAAAAATAACCCAGATGTTGGTGGGTAAAAGAGGGAGAATAAAGCTAACAAGATCGCTAAAATTGTTGACAAATCACATCACAAAGTAGATAAAAATAAAATATCCAAGAAGTTTAAAGTATCTTTGTTACCTGAGATTTGGACTTGGAAAGTATGTTTGACTAATTTTGTTTTCTTTTGCAGTGATAGTTTTTATAATCTAATGAATCTTTAACTTCTAAAGTGTATAATTCATAATGAATAGTTTAGGTTTCTTCCCCTAAATGGCACATGTGAATTAAATCGCAGATATGCTTAAAAAGAGGGAGGAAATGAGAACAATACAAATATAAGAAGATGTTGATAAATGTACTTATTGCAAGGCATTTTCTGAATGTCCCAGGTTTCTGTGAAAAAAATGTTGTAAAAGGTCTTGCATAACTTTTATCATATAAGATTGGCTATTATGCCCTCTTTGGAGAAATGGCATTTTTTGGGCCATTAGAAGGATTTGTAGGCAAACCAAATCCCAACTAAAGAAAAGGATAAGTAGGCAACTAAATTGAACAAAGGGAGTACAAGTAGAACTTATCAACAATTTTTTTTTTTTTTTTGAGTTAATTCAAACTCTCATTTTATTCTTACTTCACGGCAATATAATAATTATGAAATGTTGGAAATCTGGAAATAATAATTTCTGCTGTTCAGAACTACAACAAAATAGAGCATGTGAACTGAAAAGCATACGGACGAGATATGAAATAATTCCTAATTACTAATCATTAAATAGATGTTTCTCTAAAGAAAGCTAAATGGCTTTTAGGTGATACTATTCCATTGCAAAACTGGCAGGTGGTGTCATAACCCACGATGGATGAGCGATCTAATCTCCGTGTATATAGAAACAAAAAAGAAACAATTTTATGTCCACTTTACATATCGATAATCTTTTATAGTTGTTAAATCTTATAATTATCATGTTAAAGAAGGCAATTTTTTTTAACTATAAAGAAGGCAAATTACTTTGAAACTATAAAGAAGACAACTTTTACACTGTTGTAGACGTGATTTCCTTTTTTCATATGAATTGATTCAACTTGAAGTGGACGGTTGATATCTGTGGTGAATTAGTCTTAATTTTGATTTCATGATGTAGGCGAAGATCATGGCATTTTAGAGATGTACAAGAGATCTTTTTAAGTGTACTTGAAGTCTTAGAGAGTCTTATGTGGTAAATTAGTTTAGCTTAATAAAAAGCTAATATTCCAATTTGGGAGCTAATCAAGAAATTTTAGATTTACATCTTTGAATGCTACATTAGAAACATTATTCCAACTAACAATCCAATCCTGTGACGTGAGTATATCATCGTCAACAATGTTAATCAATCAGAAAATATTCAATATTTTATTTTATCTTGAGCTCTGTGCATAACATCTGTATCATGTACGAATGTGTGTAGATGTATAATTGTAGGTATACTATCATCCTTATCAAGAAAACCAAACATGTAGGTGTATATCATGCTTCTATGTTGAAATTTTCTGATTGACAGTTGTTGTATTCTAATGACAGGGAATGAAGCTTCTTCCGACTGGTAGGAAGAGTTCACTAGCAATATTCTTGTATTCATCCATTGTGAGTATCTTTGCTAGTATGAGTATACCTATTAACGGTTATTCTTTGAGTCATTCTTTTCAAATTTTGTTATTAAGAGTTGCCATTGTTTTGCATTCAGGTTGGTGTAGGATCTTTCATTCTAAGCTATGTGCCACAATTATTGCGTTCAATACTGCGCGAGATTGGTGTTGGTGAAGACATGTACAACCCTGTATGTAAGTTCTTCTTATTGGTTTTATTAGTTGCCTTATTGTTTGAACTTAGGGTTCGTCCATTCATTTCGTTTAATATTGGGTTCCTGTTAGGAAAAACCTTTTGCTGAGGGTTTCTCATGCCAGTAAAATCTACCTCATATAACTTGATTTTGACTGCCTTTATAAGTTAAATGTCAAAATTTAATGGCTGAAAAGCATATGCTGCTAACTCCTGCTGTTATTTCACGATAAGATGACTGAATTTTCATAAGTTCAATCTGATTGGTTTCTGCACTGAGCATTCCACTTACCAAGGAATTTAGGATGACACGGACCGTCTTTTGTTGCAGCTGGCAATATTTCTGCTGCTTTTCCTTGTGATTGCTGGAGCTTGGTTGGGGTTTTGGGTTGTTCACAAACTCGTACTTGCAGAAGATGGATCAATTGACACCGGAGTATCTCAATTTGTTGCTTGGTCCATTCGATTTCTCGCATCTGCGTTGATTCTTCAGGTTTCCATTTATATGATAATACTACGAATCCGTTTAATCCTCCAAAGTTCTCACTCTTTTTGTTAGTCTATATCCCTTAACAGAGTTCAATTGGGCACTGACGTAACTTCATTTGTTTGTCAGAGTTCTGTGGATCCTTTATTGTGTGCCGAGGCATGGATATGTGGAGTTCTGATATCATCAATCTTGAGGAGATTATGCCGTCCCAAATATGTTCTGCGCTTTTTCAAGTGAGTGCCTTTTTTTTAAAAAATAAAATAAAATCTTTTACCATCCTTTCTCCCCATTTTCTGATTGATGCTTATGTAGTCTGGTTGCTTTATTCTATTGTTATGTATATGGGCGGATGACTTCCGCTTTGGAGTCGCTTTGTATTTTCACACTCCGGTTTTCATGCAAAGCAGGAATTTATCACAAATAGACACGAGTTATTTCTGGGAATCTCAGGATTTGTACACATCACTGATAAAAGGGCCATATGATTCCAGGACGTTCAAGACAAATCTAAATGACACAATCAGCCCAGGTTAGCCTAAACTAATTATTAGTAAGATGAAATGAAGAAGTATTAGGTGGAGTTTCTCTGATATGTATTTTTCCTGCAGGTTTTCCTCTCAAGCCGCGAAGCTTGTTGTCAGAAAAAGATACCTTCTATTCTACTTTCCATAACACTCCTGAACGGAAGAAGCTTTCAAAGGATGAGTGGAACAAGATAACTAAAGACACCACAAAGAAGGCTATGGAAGAGCTTGTTTCTTCCCCAGATTTTAGCAAATGGGCCGTTGCTCACGCAGATAGGATTACTCTTGCTCCAAAGAAAGAGACAACTGCTAGGCAGAGAAGGTGGTACCAATGGCTATGACTTTAAAATGTGATTCTTGTGGGTGGAGAGCTTAGGTGTCCAGAATTGTTGTAACGTGTTCCGCGTTTTTCACTTAGGTAGTGAACCTTTTTTCAGTGAAGTATGTATTATGGTGTAATTCTCAACACGAAAAAAGTACTATGTAATATGTATTATGGTGTGATTACATTCTTATTAGTCTGAGCTAGTGTAACCTTATTGACTTTTACAGGCACTGAAACTGACTACTTCAAGCACCGTGCATTAATGTTTGCTGAATGTATAATAATCAGCGAGTAACTACTGTTTTATATGACATGGTGTCCTTGGTGATTATTATACAGTTTGGTTAAATTTTCACCACTCTCTTTTATTTAACTTGACTTATGTTATCTAGGCACAATGCTTAAAGAAAACTTATTAGAGATGTATTTTTTATACTAACTTCATTAATGAGAATCATTTGCACAAATACCTCCATTTTAGCGTGGTCTTTAATTTTCTCAAATTCATAATTTTTAATTTTGCCTCTACTGTTTATTTAAAAAAAAATTGTGTGTCAAAATATAATCAACTAAAATCGAATTCCGCTGGACAATTAATTTTGCAAAACAAAGTTTTAGAGAATGTCTGCCTTGAGACACAAGTCATGTAGCGAAGACTTCAAAGAACTTTGCTTGCTTTTTATGTCTTGTGGCACTAAATTCATGCTTTGGAGCATAATTTTTCCCACTGAACTAATGTTTTGTGGAATAACTTGTGTTACTGTAACTTATGTTTGGGAGCCTAATTTGTGCCACTGAACTTATGTCTTGCGATTTTTTTTTCGTTGTCAAGGGCATTTTGACATTTTTTATTACTTAAAGTACTAAAATGACGAAAATTAGAGACCACAATTTAAGAGACTAAAATTAAAGACCATCTCAAAATTGGGACAATCCATACAAAATTTTTGTATTAATGATGTTTTGAAACTCTAAATTTGACTATCACTCCCTCTAGTTTATAATAAGTGAATCATTAGGGGTATGACACCCTTGAGAAAAATATTTAAGGACATAAATCAAAAATTACTTTCCACTATTACTCTTTTGATTATTTTCAAATTAGCTTCCTAAAAAATGTAAAATAATTAAGATTCTCATTAAATGATGGCTAAATATGAAAAAAAAAAGTCTCAATAACTTTCTTGAACTTTGAATAATTCACTTAATTCAAATTATGAAAAAAACACTCAACAAATTCACTTAATATGAACTAGTAAAAATACTATTTTGTGTAGCTATTTAATATTAAACATAACATGTAGAAAAAGTAATAAAACTCTCTTGATTTGCTAAAAAGAACAAATAAAGAAAGTTATTTTTAAAATAACGAACAAGTAAAATGAATTGGAAGAAGTAATCTAATTTCTCAAATATTTCTATAAAACTAACAAAAAAAACTTGTATTCTCGTTAAAACTTTCATAGTTATTCCATTTTATATTACTTGATTCATATTAATTTGTCGTAATTTTTAAGATGAATTTTACAATAAATATATTTTATTAAATTAATATGATATTTTAAAATTCTAAATTTGACTCCAACTACTTTATATAATTATTTAATATTAAAAATAATATAAGAACAATTTTTTTTTATAAAACACTCTTAATTAGCTAAAATGATCAGATAAAAAGAGAAAAAAAATATATAGGGTCATTGATTTATTTTCTCTTAATTAAAAATTTTACTCCGCTATATTGGCGACGTCCAAAGTCCAAACCCTTATAATTTATTTATTTATTTTTTTTCTGAAAAAGAAGAAAAAGTTCGTCGTCGTGAAGCCTCACTCCTCCGACGGCACGAATTGACTGATTGAACTCCTCTTCTTCTTTTTTCCTTATTCCGATTCTACAGAGGTACAATTTTTCTTTCCACTCATCTCTCTCCTTACTATCCATTTTTTGCTGTTGATTAAGTTCAATTCAGAAAAAATTCAAGCTCATTGTCCTTTGAGAGAAGATAATGGAGAAAACTCCATCTGCTTGTGCTATGCAATGGAACATAGAACTTGAAAAAGGCCTCCGTTCTAAAAAACCTGGTGAGTAACAGTTTCTTTGTATGCTTGTTACCTATTCTATTGTAATGTATTTTGTTGTTAGTTTGAATTTAATATTTGTTTTCGTTGTTACTTAAATTTATCGTATCAGATTGTTAAATTCATAGTTAAGTAGCTACTAAAAGTCTCATTTTACGTAATGTGATCACATCATTACTTTTTTTTCTTCTCATTCAAAAAATCTTATTGGATGATAAGTTTTTTTTTTTTTAATAATAGTTCTACCTCGTACCCTTATTTGTCTTGTAGATTTGTCGTTGTTGATGTGTGATACTATGTAACAACGGAAATGATACAATCTGTGCAAATGCTATATATATCAAAGTAATAAAATACAACACAATACGATACATTATGAAATGATATGTAACAACCATCTAAACTAAGTGTTATAATGCTGCACTTTGTAATTTTGTCAGCCAAATTAACTCCTTTTTATAAGACCTTCTTTTTGTTCTTAAAATTTTCAATGATGATTCCAGTTTTATTGTCAATGTATCTTTAATGCTGTTATGAAGAGTTATTGTTATATTTAAACTATTTTATGATAACTATTATCGTTTCTGACTGATACTTTTCTATTCTTTCCCACGATGGTTAGGTAAATCTATCGAAGCCATACTAGATATTGGACCAAGACTTGAGTGGTGGAGTAGAGAGTCCAATCTTCATGCTGCCGAGTACAAAATATTTGGCTTAATTCCGGGGGAAGATAAGCTATTTGCAAATGCTATCCTTCTTAGGCTTGCAGATGCATTTATGTCAGGAGACAAACATATGAAGATTTGTATAGTGAAGATTTTCTTGTCAGAGCTCAAGCAGAGGAGGCAGTTGAGGAGCCAGGGAAGAAAAGATGAGGGAATCCTTTCGAAGGATAAAGTAGATAGCTATAGAGAACTTTTGACTAGAATAAAGATAGTATTCGACTCTGGAAATGTTGAAGAGAGAGCACTGGCTTTAGTTCTATTTGGTTGCTGGGCTTATATTGCAAAAGATAGTGCTGATGTTAGATACCTCATCCTTTCAAGCTTGTGGTCGATGCATATTCTGGAGGTAAGACCTGTCCATCTTAATGAGTACTATATACAACAGATTATCCACTGCTTGTAAGATTCAGTATAGGGAAGCCGTTATGAAGGTATAGCAGTACACAAAGTTTAATCTGATGTTGCAACCTGTCCTTAACACATTTGGTTGGAAAATCTGCTTGCACTTAGAGCTTCCCGGTTCCCAACACACAATTATAGGGATGATCTGGAGTAAGGTGTGCTGAAGAGAATTACCTGTTGGGACGGAGCACTAGTGTTGTAAGATATGAATGATCGAAATTTCCTGCCATTTTACCGAAATAGGACTCCAAATAATTTCCAGAATTTGGCAGCTTACTATCCAGTCATAAATAAGCTCTCCATGGTTTTTTCTCCATAATTAAGGAAGTGCTTGTAGGAATTTACACTTTGTGCAACGCACTGATCTAGACTATTGTATCATTTACAACAATTACATATTGTTCCGTTTGCCTCTAACTTTTGACATGATTGATAATTGAAACAACCATTTTGCGTCTATCTACAGGCAAAGGCTTCTTTGTTTGCAGCTGGATGCTTTTCTGAACTGGCAGACGATTTTGCTTATGTATTTCTGGAGATGCTTGGAGGTCTGTTGGTGTCATCTGAAACATCAAGGGCTATAAGGTTAGCTGGAGGACGTGCTTTTGCTAAAATGTGGTGCCCAATTTTACTAGCAGATATAGCTCATAAGGTTCAGTATTTCTCTTTCATATGAGTTTCTGCCACCAAATACATGTAAATTTTCTTATTGCACCTGTGACTCATTATATGGACCCCCTATCCTTCTGTCCCTTTCTGCTCTATTCTAAAAGAGCTTGTTTTTTGAAAAAGCACTGTTCAGAAACCATGTTGTAAATACTCATATAGATGACAACATTATGCATAGTGAAATGCAATGTTTTTCTTTTTTATGCATGAAATGCAAGTTATCATCTCTTAACTAATTGTGACTATTGCTGTAGTTTTTGTTACAATTTCCTTAAAATAAGTTTTTAATGATACCAGGCCAATCTGTATTGTCTGACAATTTGCTTACATGATGAAGAAGTGAATTCAGATTTCTATTGCAGCACTAAAATTGACTTTTTCATATTGCAGACTGGTGTAAAGCTTATCCTAGAATCTTCAGAAGAAGAATTCTCTTTGGTGATGTTAGTTTCACTTTCCAAAATTGCTTCTAAGTGGACACCTTTAATTCCTAGACAGGTATATTTTTTACTCATTTCGTTTGATTTGCATCTTTTCTAATGTCAACCAATGTAGGAAGAGAAAGGCAGAGAAATACAAAAATGATAAGGAAAATAAGAAAAGAAATGGAGTCTAAGTTTTTCTCCGAGATGAAGGTAAAAGAACCGCACACTCTAGGTTGTGGCCTAGTAGTCAACCAAGTGGATTGAGACCTCAAATCCAGCGAAGGCAAAAACACTAGGGGGTCATTTGATAGCTGGCTAGAGTTATGCAGGTATTAGTAATACATGAATTAGTTATGAGAAAGTTTATGTATTATTTTATGCAGGGATTAGTTATGCATGATTTAGTTATTCATGTATTACTTATAGATGTATTAGTTATTCTATCTTCTATCCTGCAAAAATTATACATAGATTCCCTCATAACTTGTACATGTATTAATTATGACGGTTTCTAAATTACAAACCAAACATTGTATAAATTTTATACATAATACTAACCAACTACCAAACATGGTGTTATGTATGTAGGATCTAATACATGTATAATATTTGTCCTAACAAGTTACCAAATGACCCCTAGGTGATTTCTTCCCATCTGTCCAAACCTTGGGGGATAGAGATACCTAGTACCTATGCTGGTGGAAGGTAGGAGGTGCCCTGTGAAATTTGTTGGGCTACGCGCAAGGCACAAGCTGGCCCAGACAATATCTTTATCTCAAAAAATGAATAAGGTAAAGAACTTCAACAATGATAAACTTAAATAAACAAAGAAGATGAAGCCAGGTTAACTTTTTTGAAATAAAACTTAAGACCCTAAAGAGCACAAAACAATGTTTACCATATTCGGAGGTCTCTATGTAATGCAACAAGATGGATATGTTGGTAAATGGTATGACCTATAGGTCACGGGTTCGATTTGTGGGAGCAGACAATAATGCTTGCATTAGGGTAGGTTGTCAACATCACACCCCTCGAGGTGTGGCCCTTCCTAGGACCTCGCTAATTTAGGATGCTTTGTGCAACGGACTATCTTAATTTGAGGTTAATTATAGAGAAAATACATAAAAAAAACCCTGAACTTGGTTGGACAACTTACTTTAGCACTTAAACTAAACGGGCATTTAAATACTCCCCTTAACATTTTTGAAGTGAATTAAATACAACCCTAAGGGCTGACGTGGCAAAGAGAGTGAGTTCACTCACCTAATAGCGTGTGAAGGAATTAAAAAAGGAAAAAATAATTATAATCATAAACATGGCATTTTTTATAGGTCAATATATAATTAATATTTTAAATATTATTTTCCTTATATATTAACTTTTATTAAGATCCAAAAATAGATTAAAATGAAGTTTTTACCTCTTCTTGGCTTAGCAACAACTTTAGCTTCGAAGTTTATTGTTAAAGATGTGGTGGATCTATTTTAGGAAATTGGAAGTAACTTGGAATTCGATAAAGATGTGGTGATGCTGGAGAAGGAAATGTGGAGTAAATTTTATGGGGCTGGGTTTTGGAGAAGTCCCTCTCAAAAGCTTCGAAGCTCACTGTTAATGGTATATTCAGGAAGAGAGTGATAGCGAAGTGGTGGTTTGGGAGTTACGATGAAAGGAGTTTGGATGGTGAAGCTCGTTGAAAAATATGAAGAGGAAAAAAAAATGAACAGTGAAAAGCTAAAAATGGTGAAGCAGAAGAAGGAAGAAGGAAGAAGGAAGAAGGAAGAAGAAAGAAGTGAGGGGGGTGGGTGGGGGCTGGGTTTGGGGAAATGTATTTTTGATTAATTAATTGATTAGTGTAAATTAATTCTAAGAAGTGTTACGAAAAAATGGTGAAAATAATTAATAAACAAATTAATTAATGACGGTGCTGACATGGCTATGTTGTGGCACTTACATGGCTATAATGTGGCAAGTGAGAGTGTTATTATAATTTATAACACTTCAAAAATGTTAAGGGGGGTATTTAAACATCCGTGTAGTTTAAGTGCTAAAGTAAGTTGTCCTGCCAAGTTCAGGGGGGATTTTATGTGTTTTCTCTTAATTATATAATGTCATAATCTTGCAAAATTATAAAACAGGATATGAAAGGAACCACATGAGGTTGCCAAAGATGGTTATAGCATCTCCTATGTGAACTTCCAGATATATCATTGTAGGCATGGAGTTGGTTATAGAGAAGCATTTGCCAGTGGAAGCATAGTCTGAAATATAGAGAATCTCCAGCTTTAGAGGACCCCTAATTTGCTTTAGAAGACCAATTTTTCACCAATATTAGAATGAAATGGGCCTGGATAAGGCACAATGTATATAGAAGATTCATATTAACTTACACCAACTAGCTGGTTGATTGACTGATTTAATAGGAAAGCCATGCAATTTCTGTCATGGCTGAGTTGGTCTGTGCAAACAAGCTGAATATATAATATTGAAATTAAGGATATCTATTGTACTTTATACCTGATTTTTTTGCATATTTATCTCTTGATTTTGGTTACAGGTGGAATTGCTTTCCTCATTTTTGACTAAGGATAGAGGTTTGAGCCTGCAAGTTATGGCATTAAAATGTCTTCGTTTCATTTTAGCCAAAGGAATGTATCACTTCCCGGCCAATTCAAATGTGACTCTAAAGTTGTTTGGCGTCATAAATCAGTTAGATTTTCCACCAGCTTTGCATTTTGATGCTCTAAGAGCTTTATGCAAGGTATTTCCTCTCGATCTGTCAAATTTGTGCTATTGTAATCATACTAGTACTGCTTACATTCTCTTACTTTGCAGATACTTCCCCCCAACCTAGATACAATTCCATGCACAGAGATCCTCACTATTTTCTCCAAGTTCTTACAAATTGTTGAGTTCAAACTACAATCTCCAGTCATCTCAGAGAGGGTGTTTGCAATTCATGTATTAGCTTGTATTTTTGACAAGCTTTTGGGGATACTGAAAGATGCAGCAGGTGGAATTGGCTCAATTGTTTCATCTCGTATGCTTACATTCACCTTAGATCGCATCTCCCAACTAATTAAGTTAGTGGTTGATAATCCTCATCCAGACAAAGGAACGGAACAGGAGGTAAAGAGTTTACTTTTTATTCTAGTTGATTTGGTTGAAAGACATCAAAATCTCTCTGGTATTGTGCTGGATAAGATCTGTATAGTTATTGAACATCTGGTCGGCATGCTTAATGAAATCACCAGTATGACGGATTCAGTCTCAGAAGATCATCATATAACAGAGCTTGACAAAGAAAACCATACATCAACTGCATCAAGAGTCTTGATTTATTTATCCCAGATTCTGATAACTTGCTTTGAAAAGCTGGATGTCTCCACTGGTGGTGCCACCCTAGTCTTTAACAGAATGGAGCATCTGGTTGAGCATGTGCACCAGTGCAGCTTACTTCCTGTTTACATCCACCTAATATATGACCTTTTATTGCACTTCCATGCTGCATATCAGTGTATGTGGCTGGAGATAGGGGAAGATCTGGGTTCTAATAGAAATTTTCGTCCATCTCGTTATAGTTCTCTCTCACATGATGGTTCCCTGTCCCAGCATGAAATTCTCATTATTGATCGTGTGAAGCAAATTTTGGTTAAAAAAGATTATTGGTTGTCTTATAAGCTGGCAAAATATGCGGCATGTAATGGTGCATGGTTAGTAGCTGCGTACATATTTGGGGAGCTAATACCTATGGTTCAATCTGATATCTGTTGTTTTTGGTTAAAATCCTTATCCCATCTTTCAGAATTAGAAAGGAAAGTTCAGTTGTTCGGGCTTACTCTTTCTGGAAATGCAGCTGGGGAAATTATGACAGCTGATCACATTGAAAATGTTATTGGGGTCGCCAACAAGCTTTGTTCTTTAGAGGAAGCTTTTGATGCCTCTGTTTCTGGTCTTGCTTTTAGTTTTCAGAGATGGTTTATTACTTTAAGATCAAAGGTTGTCGGAACTGTGGCAGATGTACTAAAATTATTGAGCATGAATTTGCTTTCACAAGATGCCACCGGAAGTACAGAACAAATAGAGGCGAGGATTTTGGTTCAGCACTCGAATTCTTCGAAAGGACTCAGCTCATTGTTGCAATTGCTTGCCCATGCTTCTTCCCAGTTCATGAGGCTAGTAAAGGAATTTGATCTCTTAGCAACGTCATTCATTGTCATGGACAGGAAAAGTATGAAGATAGTTTCTGATCTTGGATTAAGTTGTTCACTGTTAGCCTTTAGTACTGGATTAACACTATGTTTTGCCAGTTCCCATGGTAAACAAAATTGTAGTACTTATGGTCTTGAAACTACAGACGAGCAATTTCATACTCAGCTAGTTCATGACTTGTTAAGAAGACTTGGGTTTACAGACTTAGAGACTAGCAAAAATCTGCGGCATCTTTTGGATTTCCATCGAAGCTCTAGGAGCTGTTCCATGCAAGAATTCCGAAATGAAGTCTCTACAACTTGTGTTGAAGCAAGAGATGTTGCTAAACTTTGTAAATATTCCATTCAGAGATTTCTTCGTTTGCAAGCGATTCATGTACATGAAAATAATGGTATATCCCGAATTCCTCGTGATGCTTTGCAGTTGCTGTTCAATATTATTTTCTCGTGGATACAGATTCCTTTCCGGACTCCCAAACATTTTTTTCAATTAAGGTACATGAAGTTTCATTCATAGACTTCTGCAATCAACTAGAAGGAGCTATTATTGAATTTATTGAGATATTCTACTGCTGTTAGTCTGTTTCATATTTCATATGGTAGCCAACTTATACTTTGATGTCATCGACCCTTTTTGATCTGAAATTGTCTTCGGTGGGAATAGAAGTAGCAGATAATTTGAAACAGTAGTGGATTTTTAGACAAAACAAGTTTTGAGATCTGTTTGATTCAATTGGATTGGTTCTAGAGTTGTACATTTTTATTCAATATTAGAATTCTGATAGTATTCTAATATTGAACTGTGAAATGGCAGGCCCCCTGTTTCTGCTGAGCTTTTCATAACAAATGAAGATGGTCAAAGGATAGACGATATATCTGTCTTGTCAGGCTTTCGGCTCCCTCTAACTCTGTGTATTCAGCTAAGAAATATATTGCCAGACCAGCTGTCTCAAGTGTCGAAGTTGTACTGCATCCTTCACTCAAGGATATCCTTTCAAGTATTCAGTGCAAACAAGGATAAGAAGGTATCAGAGTCCAGTTGTCAAGCTTGGAAAAGCGATCACATGGTAGGCCTTAATGACAAGCTATTGCACTTCACAACAGGGACTACCGAGAGAGATGGATTACATGCTATGGAGAATGCTGGAGGGACTTCAGCCGTGGATAAATTTGTGTGTTTTGATCCTAATGAGAAAGGGCAAGGATTTGCAACCTGCTTGCTAGATGTTTCTGCATTTCCTGTGGGTTCTTACCAAATCAAATGGCACAGCTGTTGTATAGACAACAATGGTGCTTACTGGAGCCTTATGCCCCTGAACACTAATCAGTTCTTCACTGTACAGGAATCTTCTAATAGTGGTCAGTCTGTTAGAGTGCCATAGACTGCAGTTATTTAGTTAGAGCTAGGATGATGTTTCTATTATATAGAGCTCGAATGGTATTTCTATTATCAGAACAATTAATTTGAAGCTTCTTGGTGAATTGCCTAGAGTACCATGGACCAATCTGATTGTCAACAATAGTGCCAGATCCAAAGCCATGTTTACACTATGGTTGATGCTGCAGGTGTGGTTGTTAACTGCCACTACTTGGTGGATGGTAGTGGATAAGACATGTGCTTGTGCCAGCAACATGAAGAAAACAGAGAACATCTTTTCGCTACATGTGTGTATTTACTCAGGGATTATGGAATAGAATCCTTTAATGGCTACAGGGACAACCTCTGGGATCACAAAGCTGGGAGCTACACTTCCAATGGATATTAGGGAATACTAAAGGGAATTTTAGAGCCGCACAAGCGTTTAAAATTATATATGCTAAATGTGTACACAGTATCTGGAAAGAAAGGAACCTCAGAGTTTCTTAACACAAGCAGAAACTGGGACTCTCTAGCCAAACGAAATTTCTTATGTTTGTAATATTATAGCTTCTATTAGAATTAGAATTAGAATTAGAAGTAGACTCCAACAGCTTGTTTTTTGAAGTTCTTGTTAGGTAGTTAGACTTGACAGTTAGTCTTTATGTTGATATTTGATAGCCGCTTGTGTTAACTATGATATGGCTCTTGTAAAGTCACTTTGGTAATCAAGGAAGTTGATAGTCACCAAAAAAAGTGGGTAATTTTGATCATTTGCGTATTAGTTCGTGGTATTACTCGACTTTTATTCGAAGTCACAGCATAGTTGTGCAGCTCTTCCCCTCTTTCTTTCGATCCTTTATTTCAGGGTTCTCTTCAGTCTTCCACTAATTAGCTCCTTTCAAAGTTGGCCTAATCTTACTCTTCCTCTCTTGATTTGTGTGCATGAATATGATACTCTTCAATCTCACATTTTATCTGAATTTTTTAACAGGATTCTAACTTGGAGATCTTATGATAGTTTTAATATTTCTAACGTTTGGGAGAAGTAACAGGTGAAAGGTTGAGCTATAATCTAATTAATCCAGCGATTTTATGAATATTTAATAAGGATTCTAAGTTGCGGATGTTATGATGGTTAAATATTTAATGCTATTTTTTTTTGGGTTTTCTTTTCTAGGAGTTCTAGGGAAGTTATTTCTCTCATTTTTAAGATATTTGTTTTGCATAGAGAAAATGTTTTTTTCAATAACTTTGATTAATAGCTATGAAAAAAAATTAAAAAATATTTACTTTAGTGTCAATTACTTTGTTTGATGAAATTATATTTTATTAAAATGGCGTCAAGAATCTTAAAACGAGAGTTCGATTAAAATTTTATGTACGCTCCAAAAAGAAGAAGAAAAAGGTTGGGAGTTGTTTTATTTTTATTAAGTACTTTTTCTCAATATTGTTAATAATATATTTTTTATGTTATAATTTTATAATCATATACACAAATTCATACATAATATAATAAACAAATGTTAATCAAACAAAATTTAATATTTTATTTATTAAGTATGCATAGATTGTGAATATTCATTTTCTTTATAATATAAAACAAACATTACAATAGCACATACATTATTTATGCAAAAAATTATTTTTTGTTAGTACGGACTACGGCATGAAGTCGATACTATCGAGGACTGCTTGCAAATTTCACTGAAGTTATTGCAAATCTCTTTTTCGTCCCTAGGGTTTCCAATTCATTCTCGTCCCTTAGATTTCAATTTCAACAGTTCGCCGGGGTTTTGTCAATTAACAGGATAACAATGGCGTAAATCCTGTTCGCCGGCGATTTACTTTTGTCACCGTCACAAACTCTGCGCCGGCACTTTCTTCCGGTATGACACAAACAGAACTATCCAGGCTATTTATGCTCTCTAGAAACTTCGATTCCTTTTCTGATGTTATTGTTCTAACTTTAAGCTTGAGAAAACATATTTTTTTCGTGCATGTATAATTATTTGGACTGATTTGGTTTGACACTTTAACCAAATCCGCTAATGAATCTGACTTCTCCTTGTGAATTAGCTGAAAGCAGTCTCAATTGGATTTTTTTGTGTAGTAAATTAAGGCTTAATAACAATTGACAATTTTATTAGGAACAAAATTGAAATTAACAAAATCTCGTAGTTCTGGAGATGATCACATTCTTTTTTTCTGAAACTGGTAATGTTGTATTCCTCAGCATCCTATATGCTGGAGAATAAGGAAGAAACTACTTACAGAGAGCCTAACAGACCTACAAGCTCTAGTTCCTCTATAACTGTTTCTTTACACCAAAAAGAAAAAGAGATACAATACAATTCCATTTTACTCTATGAATAGAATTGGACCTATCTTCAAAAAATCTGCTATTTCTCTCTCTGCATAGTCCACTAGATGCAATGTGGAATGATTTTCCACCATCCCTTCTGGCTCTTGCGTCCACCTCTTCTAATCCAGATCTGCATTGTGCTCAGGCACAGTCGATTTTGTGTCTGTGAGAGTAAAAAATAAATTCCATAGTTGTGCTGTTTCCCCACAAAGTTGACATCTGGATACTATAATCCTCCCATTTTTCTTCAAAACCTCTAGCAACCATGTGAAACATTTTACTTTAGTTGGTGCTATGTTCCAGACATTGTTCCATAAACCTTGTTATCTCACATTCTTTTAGTATTCCAAGCATGTTGAATGGAATTCAGAATTGTTCTCAAGTTCTAAATGAGAGATCAATAAAGTTTAACGAACTGTGCTCTGAATACTCTACTTCAAACTAGGAAAGGATGCCTTTGTAATGCTACAAATCTATTGAAGACTGTCATGAAATTGAGTCCTAATTATCCATACTAAAGCATTAAGTATGACTGCAAGTGCCTTAAAGTTGACGTTCCACTGGTAAACAGCCAGTAGGACAAGGAAACATGTGTTTAGCTTTCCAAACCAAGGTGGCACACTAAAATTTATTCTAGTCAAATTTTATAAATTGTGTTTCTTCATTCAACTTGTTTGTTTGACTGTGTGCTGCAAATGTGCTGCTTCTATTTTTTTTCAACTGTAAATGTGCTTCACTATGCATAAAATGCTATTTAAAATCCTGGCTACATGAGCATATGCCACTGTCATGGTACAAATTTTTTTTCCCAACCGCTATTCAGACAATTCCGGGTGGTCCTTCCATCACTTGCAATATAGATAGTGTACATGCTGGTGGCCGTATTACAGCTTCTCATACCTTGTCAATTAAGTGTTATCTTAAATAGTTGTCAGCCAAGTTTTGTTATGTCAGTTTCAAATATTCTTCTTTTGATCAGTCATATTGTTGAATATTCTTTTGAGGATCAAAAAGGAGGTGGCGACTACTGATTGGACTTTTTTTCACTTTTCTTTTTTTCTGTACACCTTTGAGCATATCACTGATGGTGTTGGTGTGCCTGACTCAGTTTTCAGTAGTTGTCAGTATTGCGTAAAAGTGCTATCCTTCCAGCCTGGAACAGTGCCAAAAAATTTAATTTGAGGTTTACCAATTTAAGCTTTTACAAAATTTTCATGAAAGTGTAATCTTCCTTGGGGAAAAAGTTTTGACTGTAAAAGAATTTCTCTTACTCGAAAAGATGACTTTTCACTTTGTGCGTGTACTCAAAGGCTTATTTCACCTACTCTTTTTGTTGGTAGTTGATTGTGTGTTTGGACTGATGATAAAGACACAACTGTGTTGGTGCGATTTCACGCTTTCAGGGTTGTCTTTTTGTATGATGAACTATTTTAGAAGAAAAAGTAAGGTAGAACAAATACATCCTATTTTGTAGTTTTAAAGTATGGTTTCCTTGAGATGGTTTCGGCCTTAAAGGTTCTTTGAATACTTTATGCGATGGCATTGTTACTTTCTTTTTTCACAACTTAGCCTTTTATTTTCTGAATAGTGAAGACGCTTCTGTAGATAGGAGAGCTCAACTTCTGTATTCAGTGCTAGAGAGTTGTCAACCTATTAATGGGTGCACCAAAGCAGAAGTGGACATCAGAAGAAGAAGCTGCCCTTAAAGCTGGTGTAGCGAAGTATGGGGTTGGCAAATGGAGCACCATTCTTAAAGATCCGGAGTTTGCTGCTGTGTTGCGCTCTCGCTCAAATGTGGACTTGAAGGTACTAGACAGAACAACATTATCAAATCTTGTCTTCTCATTCTGTTGGAAGCTTGTTTAGCCAGCTGGAGTATGTCATGTATTCACATAGTAACAGTATTGATGCGTTTCTACAATGTCTCTTCTGTCTGGTTTTGCCTTTTCTTTTTCCCATCGTTCTGGCTTGCTTTGGTTAGTAAAAGTTGCCTTGATGGGCTTAGTTTTGCCTGGACAGGATAAATGGAGGAATCTACATGTCATGGCAAGTGGTTGGGGATCTCGGCATCGAGGGAAGATTGTGTCTAAAAGTGTTCAGCCTACACCGAAGCACGATGACAACACCTTGGTTAGCTATGTGGGTGAGAATGATATAGAAATTCTTGATGTTAAACCTCTTGCATCGACTGGAACTGGTGATGTACTGAAGGATGTTGGCACAAAAAAACCACTTTCAAGGTTATTAAGCCACCGATCACTTAGATCTTCCTTATTCAAATCTTGGATTCCTTACAACTAGTCTTGAATGTTGTGCTGGGAGAGTGTTTGGAGAAAAATACTACTTTATTTATTGACTTATATGAATCTGAAATCACTTTTTAAGAAAATAGTGTACTCCATAAGATATCTAACAATTCAATTTTGAGATGGTGAAGTACTCAAACCCTGTTAGAAATAAATAAACAATCAAAGCATATTTTGAGATACAACTTTTCATGCATTTAATGATTAATACTCCCTCCATTTCAATTTGTTTGTCTTACTTTCCTTCTTACTCTCTTTAAAAAAGAAGCCACTTGCTATATTTAGTAACTCCTTACCCCCATATCCTACATGGCATATTTAAGACCACATGATTCAAAAGGAATTTTTGGTACTTACATATCTTTATTAAGACCATAGAATTCAAAAGTCTTGATATCTTAAACTCCGTCCTGAGTCAACTAGGACAAACAAAGTGAAACACAGAGTAATATTTTTCATCAAAAGGATAATTGTAAGTTATCTAATATAATTTTTTGTTTTTTGAACTTGGTAACTTAACTTATCTAATACCCTCCTTTAGTTAAGGAACTTAATGTAAACCATTTAGTTCTGGAAGTCATTTGGCTCTGTTATAGAAAAGGTTTAGTGGCCAACTTGATATTTTCTTATTATTGATACTTGTAGTCCTTGATAGATGTTACCAACTATGCAATATAGCTTTTTGAAAATGATTGATTTATATCTTTTGGTCTGAATTCAAATTTGTAATAACAAGTTTGGAATTCGAGTAATTTAGTTCTACAATTGCCTCTTTTTTCCCTTCTCAAAAATACTCACCCACTTTACAATGTATCAAACTTGTGTTGTTTGTTCATTGGTTGTAGATTAGATGATCTTATACTGGAGTCAATAGCCAAATTGAAGGAATCACGTGGATCTAGTCGGAATGCAATTTCTTCTTACATAGAGGTAATATTTTCCTATTTTGAGCATATTTGATATAAGTCCGAGAAAGTGATTTAATATTTTTTTTTTAAGATTTAGTTAATTTTATATTGCTATTAGTATTAGAATGCCCCACATTAGTTGAGGGAACAAATTATTGTCTTCTTAAATGGGTTTTGAGCAATTCTCACCAGATGAGCTAGTTTTGAGGTTGAGTTAGGCCCACGGTCATCCATTTCTTTTTTTGGTGTATCCATGCTGGATTCCCATGTTATGTTGTCTAGTATTGGGCGTACCCCAGCAGTGGGGAGAGGGAGGGCGTTGTTAGGATGTCCCAAATTGGGTGAGGGAATGATTTGTTATCTCCTTATATGATTTTAGACAAGCCCTACTTAATTAGCTTTTGATCGAGTTAGGTCAAGGTCTATTTTCTTGACATGTTTGGTTTACCTAAGTATCATACCAATTACTATTGGAGTCACCTTCTGTTTATTCTATGTTTTCAATTTTTGATGACAAAACTACGTGTATATGCTCTCAAGTTCTGCCTAGTTAAACATTTTCAAGACATTTGTATTAATTTTATTTTTTTCTTCTAACGAAAATCTGCCGCCTCGTACACAAGAAGGAGAAGCAGACCCTTACCGTGTTCTTTTCAAAGAACTCTAAAAGATGTTGAGGTATAATGAGTCAAGCAGATAAACAAGTTTAAATTGTTCCTTGATTTTTCAAGAAAACAAAAAGAATAAATATAAGTTGCTTTTCTGCCTTGTTTGAGCAAGTCCTGTAATATATGTTAACAATTTGCTATAAGTTAAACATGCATGTCCTGTCTGTATCTTAGTTACTGATTTCACACGGGAGCCAAGACTTGCTGTGAGCTAAACATGCCTGTGCGGTTTGTATCTTAGTAGCTTATAGTTATGATGGAATTTCTGTAACTTGGCTTTCACTAGTTGGCAATGCCTTTTGATCTTCATTGCACAAACCTGAGCACCCGGAACTATTTAAGAAGTATCAAACAGAAGAGGAAAAAGGTGGAAACTGGTAAAATGTACTAGGGAAAGGTTATGTGCCAACTGGAAAATGGCCCAACTTGGTCATTGGGATTGCCAAAGGTTGCAGGGAATTGGTAGTGGTAATTGTTCTTCCCCATGTGTTGTGTTCTAGTCAAATTTCTCATCGTACACTGGGACTCTTTTGTGTTTTCAACGTAGACCAATGTAAGTGAGATGCTTATGCTTCTTTTTCAGGGGTTAAGATGGGATTTGCTTGTAAAGGTTGAAGTTGCTCACTGGGCAAAGTTTCTTTAGTTTTAAGTGCAGTTTATACTAATTTTATCCAAAAAAAAGTTTGCTTTATCCTTATTTATTCTACTCTTATTTTTAACTTAGATGATACTAGTGTATGAGTCTTTTAAATGCTGGCATAGTCTTTTCATTACTTTAGATGCCTATAACTCAACAATTTCTTTTGTTTTGTTTAAAGGAGCGGTATGTGGCACCTCTAAACTTTGAAAGACTGTTGGCAGCAAATTTGAAGGTGTTGACTGAAAAAGGAAGACTGATAAAGGTAATCAACATGGGAACTGGTATAAAATGATGCAGAAATCACTCTACCCCTTCTTTATGTTCAATGAGGATGCATTTGCTGCATGTTAAGACATGCAATGCCTGTTCCACGTTAATGTAGCATTAACATCAGTAGATCATGTTTAGTGATTACTGAGGAGAATTAAGATAAACTGTGTCATAGATTGAATTGTCCTTCTTGTGTTTTTTTTTTCTTGTCAATATTTGGTTCTTTTCTATTGCTATGTTGAATAGGAGTTGGTGGATGTCAGATTATCATGCCCCAAAGATTTAAGTTTCATCACACACTACAAAACTCTAACTAAAAGGTGCTTCTAATTGACACTAAGCTCCATTTGTTGTATCACATCATGCCTAAGTGTGGAAGGTATAAAGCAATGAGAGAATGAAATGTCTGAATTCATTCTTTTTGGTTTGCCATGCAATTCTCGTTCAGTTATGGACCCTCTCCTGAATCATAATGTGTTTTCTTGAATTCAAGAAAATGAAAGCTCATACAGTGGTCTTGTGGCTACTTTGTTTAGAGTTTTGAATTTTGTTAAAGAATGCTAAAAAATTTCAATGCTTGGAAGCATAGATGTTGGTTGTGGAGTAAAATTCTTCAGTTGATTTGAAACTGCCACCATTTAATGCATGAATTTAACTTTACTATTGTTCAGTTCTTTTATATTCATTCTTAGAGGATCAGACAAACACTGTGATATGGGTAAATGATCAAATTTCCATTTTTCCTTTTGGGGGATTTAAAAAAAATACTTTTTTGTGGACACTGGACGGCCCAATTATAGATATACTTGTCTGTTCCATAACCTGGATCTTGATACCTCCATCCACATTGATAGGTAAAGCATCACTACAGGATTGCACCGAGTAGAGCATCATCTGATGGCAAGGGAGGCCCTTTCTCTTCGCTTATGGGCGGAAAGCTTGATTCCACTATGGTAGAAAAGAATGAAACTAGATTACTGACTAAAGCACAGATTGATGCGGACTTAGAGCAAATGAAGAGCATGAGTGCAGAGGAGGCTGCTGCAGCCGCTGCACAAGCAGTTGCAGAGGCTGAAGTTGCCATTGCTGATGCAGAACGGGCCGCAAGGATTGCAGAGGAGTTTGAAGCAGAGGCGGAGGCAGCACAGTGCTTTGCTGAAGTAGCATCGAAGGCACTACAGCATCAGACTATCCTTGTCTGGTAAGCTAACCTTTTAAGAGTGAACTTATTGTGGTGGTTGTTGACAAACTTCTTCTAACGCCACAATGAGCCCATTAATTCTCTAAAACATTGTATTATCAGGTGATGTTATGCTGGTGATTCTCCAACTGCTAAAATATCATTGACAAAGGAAAAGTTTTAAATTGTTGGAAATATTAGAATTCTAGTCTGAGGACATATTAAACATTAATAAAAATATTTCATTTTGTTTAATATTTGGTGCAAAATGCCACACATATCATACGTAACTTATGCTCCTTCTTAAAACTCTTATGTTGCTTTCAACAATTTTCATTGTAATGTTTTTTGAGAATTGAGAGTCTTGCTTCTCTAGGAACTAGAGGCGAACCCAGTATTTGAAGGCTTCGGGTGCACAAATATTACTTTAGCTCAAATATGAGCTCTAAGCTGAACTTAAAATAAAAATAGTTGAAAGGGCTTTAGCTGGATTTGAACCCTGGTCTCACGGGTGATTTTTCTGGCTTGTACCAATGACACAAGGGCATTCATGCTCCTCATGGGTGCACTGCTAATTATATCCTAGTATCTTTTAGTTTCTCAAAATAGATATACACAGGGGAGGACCCATGTGGGTAACAGGGGGTTCACCCCAACCCCCTCAGCAAAAAATTACACTGTATATATATAAGGTAATTTTCTGTATTTATGTGGATATATATATTTTGAATCCCCTCAATGACAAGGAGAAAGAGATAGCCCAGTGGCAAGTTCCCTGAAAATTAAGCCTTACGTCGAGGGTTCGAATCCCTGCATTAGCGTTTTATTTTTTTCTTTTTCAGTTTCAGTTTTTTTTTTTTTTAAGGTTTCAGTTCCGTTTTTGACGTTTTTTTTAGTTTTTTATTTTATAAAACATGCTAAAAGTGTGGTTTTAAACCTAAAAAAATTCAAGGGTCCGCCACTAAAACTAAATACTACTACTTTCTTGAAATTTTGTTTTGTTGGCTTATATATACACGTTTATACTTTTATTTTTCGAACCCCCTGAACTAAAATCTTGGATCTGCCACTGGATATACATATATACACATGATTTTTTCCGAAGTTGACGGGTGCACGTGCACCCCCATTTATAGGTGTGGGTCCGCCTCTGCTAGGAACTATAAGTTTTAAAGACAGTTAGTCTACCTAATATGAATTAGTGACAGCGTGACACCTGTCTTTTCTAGAGCAGCTAGTGCCATAAGCATTAGAAGAATTGCCATATATTAGAGATAAAGTGAAATTCCAGTAACTTAGGACTGACTGTAGATCCCTCTAAAAGTTATATATAGGTTAATGCCTCTAGACTGAAAGATCCCATACAATCATATTAGATACACCCTTCTAGTATTCCATGACCACCCTTATGTATAGATTCTGTGATATTTCTCCATTTCGTATTATCCCTTGGTAGTTGGTACTTTGTTTGTCAATGCCTTCTTTTAATTATTTATATACGGAAGTTCTAATAATGGAGTGGAGAAGAACTGGGGATTTGCTATTAAGACCTACAAGAATAATTTACAAGAAATTTATTATGTTATTGTGAATTTCATTTTGGCATGATTTCTTCATTATTGTATTTTTTTTTCCATACTTGAGTTTGATATGTTTTACTTGAGCCTAGGTCTATCAAAGATAGCCTCTAAGGCTGCCTACACACCACCCTCTGTAGACCCCACCTATGAGATTACATTGTGTTTGTTGTTGTTATTAATTCAGTATTAGAGAAAGAAGAGTACGTATGCTTCTGGCATGCACTTTCTTTTTCTCATAGTCCCTTAAGCTACTGCTCTTCCACATGCCTTTTAATTAATGTAAACCAGGTTTTTAACACTGGGAAATATGAGCAACAATATAATAATCAGTTTGGTAAGTTCAAAGACTTGGATGGAAAAGAAAGGAGGATTTGCTTTCAGACTATATAAAATCATATTGTTATCAAATGTTTTTCCTTATACAAATTGCAGAACCTTATCTGGTTGCTGGGACACATGCCAGCATTGAGTTCATCCAATTCCATTATTTTTTACATGGAGTAGACGTGTGTGCATGTGTGAAAACCCACTAAAATTTAGCAAATACTAAATATGAACCCATAATTCTGAAAGTAAAATTAGTTCAGTGTTATAAACCGTAATGTTTGAACCCATCAAGTTTAAATCCTCAATCCGTCCCTGTCCAGTTGGAAGAACCAAGAGCACTTGTTTCTTTCAACAATCTATTCGTTTAAATCTCTCTCTCTCTCTCTCTCTGTGTCGTACGCACACGGCGCACACTACCTAATGTAATCTGATGTTTAAATGTAATTTAATTTTAGCTACTCCCCTTTTCCCTAGAAAAATTGACCTGCTTACTTGGTGGAGAGCCAAAAGTAGTTTCCTTTACTATTGAATTTTTTGAGTAAAAAAATAAGATTTTTCCCTTTTTTTTTTTTTTTTTTTTTTTTTACCTTTTTTACTTTTTGATTTCAGATTATGTTTTAAACAGCATTCCTGTAGTTTCTAAATCTTTAAAGTTTCATTTCCATAAAACAAATAAATTCACCGCAAAATGAATAGAAAATTGGTCAGTCTTTTATCTGGTCACCTTCTCTGGGTCAGGGTTTAATTCATTGAAACTATTTTATCTTTGATTAGTATATTGGTCCTTATTTGCTGAAGTTCTGTTATGGAGTTAGGTTGTCATCAAAATCTGTGTTTTAACATGATATATTTAAGGTCATCTAGAACTTATATGCACCAAATTTCCTCTCTAATGTTTAATAGTTTAACTGCATTTTGTTTAATTAGAGGATGAGGAGCACTCCATTAACTTTGGTCTGTAGAAAGTTGGTTATCTGAAATTTTGTTAACTGCAAGAGATCATTTCTAAAATGGGGGTTTTGCAACTATTGAATATATAGTTTTTGCAAGGGATTGATGAAAACTTGAAGCTCTTCTTTTTGTATGAGCACACAGGTTTACACAAACTTGCATGAAGGCAACATAGCTAGATTCACATATGCTCAAATTAGACATTGACTCATCATTTGGCATTGTATATAGTGTAGGTCCATATTGCATAGTGGATAGGCAATTTCATGAAGTTGCTGTAAGTTTTCAATATTGAATGGTGATATAGCTTTAAGTGCTACTAGCACACATCATATTAAAATTCTATCACATTTGCTTGATTTGGAGGCTGGAATGTTTTCTGCCTTCTGAAATACTGGTATCTCTTCCAATACAAGGTAGTGCAATGTTGTGTTCACTCCCGTAGGTTCTGAATTTTTACCCTTTTTGTACTTCTGAAGTTTCTCAATATGTTGTCTTTACCAAAAAGTTCGGCAATATGTATTATCACAACCAATGGTTAATTTCAACTTGATTTAAGCTAAGTTGCGTGACAACAAAACCTTAACGAAGTTGCTTTCTAAAATGTCATTTATTTACGAAATCTTTCCTTGTTTATGCAGATGGCACTATCTGGATCTATCGCTAGGGTTTTCATCTTCAGTACAGTTGGCAATTTATTGTTGATATGTGGATAGAGCTGTAAATGTGGAGATTTCTTTCATTGCTAGTGATCTTAAATATAGCATTGTGGTCATAATGAAGTTTATAGGCAAGTGGAGTTTAGTCGTCCTCTTTTTGGTGGTTGACAAGCAATTTGTATATCCTTTAAAAAACTGTACCTTTTCCCTCTTAACTCTGGTTTGGTCCCAAGTGGCTGTAAAAAATGAGCTTAGTTGAATTGCCGTTGATCCACGAACTTTTGGTGAACCAAGGTTTCAAAAGATTGATTATGTTGTGTTTTGAGGCTACGTATTGATATTGCTGGAGCATTCATATGTTGTGCCCTCGCATACTGCTAAGAATTGTTGATGAATGGAATTTATCAATGCATAGGTTATCAAAAGAAGCATCAGCACTTCAATGGGGGTATGCTCTCAGCCACAAATTATTGGGTGCATAACTTTTTTGCTATATGAAGCCTATCATAATTTTGTTCAACTTTTGCCAACTTTAGCTGTGTTGAATTTTATGTATCATATACTATTTTCTTCCGTTTTTTGGTTCAATTATCCTTGCAATATACGATACCACAGACGATGTTTCAGTGCAAGAAGCATTACGGAATCTACTCTGAATTGAAAAGGTCTGGGATCCAAGCATAAGATATGACAATCAGAAAGATAAGACGGATGACAGCTCTCTCAATCAACAAGACAATTTAATTTACATTTAAGAAACAGCTCTGGAGAAACCAATAGCCTCACAAATTTAATATACAAAATCTGTAGGTCATCCTTAACTCTTTGATTTTGAGTGCTTGACAAGCCAATCAATGACAGAGTCAATATTGGTGGAGTTTTTGCATGATATCATATAGCAGCACACCTCTCTGTCTGTTACTGATTTCAATCCCCTGCACAACAAAACAATTGTTCTTAAAAGAGTCCACATAGATATAAATATATCTGCCCTTCCTTTAACTTGATTTCCAATTTTAGCCATATTCCAAGGGGAAAGATATGTATTCCCTAAATTCAACTAAGACAAAGCATACTCATGAAATATTGTCTGCTTACATCTCATCAGTCAAAGCCTGCTTGGACAGAGCTCCAGGTTTGTCAATCTTGTTCCCCAATACCAGCAACGGAATACCACTCAATGATGGCTTGTTCAGCAGGTCATGGAGTTCACTTTTAGAAATGCTAAGATTATCATGATCAGCAGCATCAACAACATAACTACAGAGAAGGAGATTTAAATGATTTAGAAACACAGTACTCAAGTAGTAGAAGTTCAGTGAGGTAAGTAAAGAAAGAAACCGAATAAACAAGAGAAAAGATGCATACACTATAGCTGAAACTGCACGACAATATCTTTCCCACATACTTCGGAATCTGGGTTGACCTCCGAGGTCCCACAATTTTATAGTGACATTACCTTTAGTCACTTTCCTCATGTTAAATCCCACCTAAATATCCAGTAATGCTCATATTGTTATCAAAGAACCTATTAACATTGAAAGCGATATCACATAACACTAAGATGGGAACTTACCGTTGGTATCATATCTTCACTATATCCACCAGTCTAAGAATGACAAAAGTGGAGCAAATTTAGTCACGTCATATGGACAAAAAAGGTTAACGGTATATGTAAACGCTGGCACTAGAAAAGGTGTTAGTTATCTACTCACAGCAATAACATTTACAAGTGAAGTTTTCCCTGCATTTTGCAGCCCTATCAAAGAAAGCTCCATTTCCTGTTTAAAGAAGAGGCTGCAGAATGAACAAGTTTCCTGTTTCCGTGAGCTCATATGAGGAATCAACATGTTGCTGTACAAGTGCGAATGCAATATGAAACTCCAACAATTTTATAATACTATACGTCTAGACCAGCTCAGAATCGAGATGACAGTAAGTTCCCTTTGTTTGTCTCTAAAGTGCATATCCAAATTGAAGTAACAACTACACGAAAGTACACAGACACCAATAGCAAGTAAATGGTATGTGCTCAGCACACTCAGTATTCTATGAATGCAACGAGGAAAGAGGGTAAACGAAAATAAAACCAATAACTAGTCCATTGATGGAGCTCATTTTTCTAAGCCAGTCCTCTTGAGCTTCATCAGACGTTCAAAGTTTCAGGCATAAGATGGAAGCTCGAAAACAACTCTTTAACTGCCAAAATGTAGAATCGGAATAAGGGGCCGCTAACAATTCTCTTGACAAATTATTTCCATCTTTTAGTATCTAGACCTTAACAAACTAGAAAAAGTCATCCCGGCTATAAGGTCATGTGATACAGAGTCTTGTACTAAACACCTACAGATTGTATTTCTAATAATAGGTAGTCTCAATGACAATGCAACAATCTACCTACAGAAATATATCTCAAGAAGACAGAGTGCCACACACATTAAGAACCACAACTTATGTAGAAAAATCTACAAATAATTGTGAAGAATCATAATAAGACTATTGAGATTTGAAATCCGACCTCTCTTGTTCATTCATCCACAGTTGAGAAACGGAATAATTGACCTTTTCTTGATTTCCTATTCCATTTTTTTCTTTTTTTGATAAGGTAAAGGTATCTCCTATTCCATTTTTTTTCTTTTTTTGATAAGGTAAAGGTTATCTCCTATTCCAATTTATATAGCTCTTTGCCTATCTTTCCTAGAGTCGTCAAAAAGGGCTTAGCCCATGGGGCCAGCCCGACCCAACCCGTTATTGGGGCAGGGTTGGAATGTGATTTTTCAAGCCCGTTTAAAATCGGGGCTTATAAGCCCAACCCTTTTAGGCCCTTAGCCCTTGAGGCTTGATCGGGGCCGGGCTAGGGTTGGCCCATGGGCCAAATTATTTAATTTTAATTAAAATAAATATTAAAAACTAGAAAACTTAAATGTAACCTCTAACCTATACGGCTATAGTAGATTAGTACTACTAGACTACTAGTACGTGAAGATTTAAAAGGCTAAAGCCTTATAAATTCTAAAGTCATTACTCTTAAAAACGTAAGTCCCTAAACCCTAATATCTAAATTCTTGAACTACAACTCCTCTGTCTCTTTACTCTTATAGTTTTATTGTCGTCTCGTTTCTGCTACGACATTGGACAATTTTTACGCATGTAACAATTTTCTTAATTTCATTTAACAAAATACTTAAAGTACGTAATTATGTATTGCTGACTAAAATTTTAGTCATAAGTGTTCTTTAGTTTACTAGTTTGTTTTTCAGATATTATTTACTTAAGAGATTATTATTTTTTTCTTTAAATATTTATTGCTAGATTTTTTATTTAGAATTATTGAAACAATGTTACTATTTGTGACATTGATTTGACATAAAAAAAAAAAGGAGGGCCGGCCCACCCCAGCCCAGAAATTCTTTGGCCCACAGGGCTTGGGCGGGGTTAGGGTAGGGCTGGGCTGGCCCGTTTTGACGGCACTAAATTCTTTCCCATGTCATCAATATCAGTGTTAGGAAATACGTATGATACAAGAGGCATATCCTAAAATGGTCATTATTAACAAAATTTCAGAATAAAATTCACAATGAAATCTCAGCAACTCAATCTGAAACTAGTTAACAGAGACAATATGAAGCTTACCTTTGGAGCCAATTGAGAAAAGCTTCCCAGAGACCCATGGATGATGCGAGGTATCGGAAATGAGAGAGATAGATAAGCAAATCTCTCCCTCTGTCTCTTTCGCTGTTGAATTTACCTTTCCTTTTTCCTGCCTACTGTTTGCCTTATTACTATCTGCATTACGAAAATTTGAGAATGAAATGATTATGGTACAACATTACAAAATTTTGATAACATTTACCCCTAAAATTCAAATATAATTACGAAATAGCCATGGTTCTTGGAAGCTACAGTTTGTTGTATGATGATTACGTGGACCAATACGATATCATAAAGTTGTCATAAAGGGGGACACTCGCGAAGAAGTGCGCGTGAGAGTCACGACCAATGAAATTTAAAATTGGCTGGCGGAAAGTGAGATTTTGCGGATGATTATTTGGAGTGTATGTAGTGGACAAAATGTTAATCCAACAAGTAAATGCACGCGTGTGCTACTCATGTCCGGTCATCATTGGTTATATACAATTCTTAACCTTTTTTCCTTTTTTTTTTTGGGTTCTTTTATTTGTTCACTTTCCTCATTGAAAACATATATGCACAATTTCATAATCATATTTCTTTCATAAATAGATAAAACATATATTTATATTAGAACACATATAATTATGCTAAAATATATAAACTTGTTAGAATTTAATTTGAAAAATATCTCTTGAAATGTGAATATATGGTTGGATTTGAAAGTGAGCATGACGTCAAGCTTACAATTTCAAATTAAGACGGTGATGAATTAGATGACAAAAACTTATACTAAAAACATAATATTATTATATGAAAACTAATATAAAAGAAAAATATTAAAACTGTTAGAGAATAAATGCTCGGCGAAATGGTCTGGTGGATTCTTATACTTGTATCAGTTTGTATTCTGAACCCTTCTACTTACACATTTGTCATCTGGACCCTTAAACTCAATAAAACATAATTTAACAAATTTATCTGACCATTGACCAAGCTTATGTGTCTTTAAGATGGCTGAGTTGACGAAAGTGTGTGACTTCACGCATCTTAAGGCGAGGGAACAACTTTTTTAAGTTAAAAAAAATATTAAAATTATAAAAGAAATATTTTTTTAAAAAAACAATTAATTAAAAAGTTATTTCTTCTTCCAAGCTTAATTGCTTTCCAATCTCCATCGTCGTCTGAGTAGTAACCTCAAAGGAGCAACAACCATGGCGAGAATAAAGGTTCATGAGTTGAGGAACAAGTCGAAGACATACCTTTTGGCTCAGTTGAAGGATCTGAAGGCGGAGCTTGCTCTTCTCCATGTTGCAAAGGTCACCGGTGGTGCTCCTAACAAGCTATCCAAATTCAAGGTGGTAAGGTTGTCAATTGCACAGGTTTTGACTGTCATCTCACAGAAGCAAAAGTCAGCTCTTAGAGAAGTTTACAAGAACAAGAAGTACTTGCCTCTTACGAAAAGTTTGGCCAGATCTGGTTGTGCGGTGGCCAAATCTGATTGTATGGTGGCTTAGGTTGTTGTTACTGTGGAGGTTGGAGGAGGAAAGAAAAATAGTGATGGTATGCGATGGAGATGAAGACGGGTGAGGGAGAAAGTTGCACAAGTGAGATTCTTGATGAAATCTTGAGAGTCTCCATTGATGTTGGAGTTTTTGGGGGTAAAAATTTGCAAAGGCAAGAGGTTTGCTTCAGTCCATGTATGGAGGTGTAACGAGCAAGTTCGTCCATTTATCCACAATTCTCGAATTCTTGGTGTTTACAGCAACAAAGGCCGTATTTTTGCTTTTACTCTTACATGTAAGCTCAACACAGTAAAAGGGAATAAACCCAGCAAGGAAAAGATACCAATTTCAATTCCAGATTCTGATGGTGTGGCGCCACTAGTACTTGAATTCTGTAAGAAATGGTGGAAGGAAGGTGGAGGAGACGAAGAATGGTGTTGTTGGTTTTGGGATTGTGAAGAAATTGCCTAGAAAAGTTTTAGGGTTTTTGTCCAATTTGCCTTTGGCTATTGCTGAGATGTTTGCTATTGCTGCCTTAATGGCCTCAGGAACTTTCATTGACCAAGGCGAGGCTCCAGATTACTACTTAAGGGAGAAAGTATATGTGATTCACCGGCAAAAATGGCGACATCGGTGATGGCTTTGTTTTGGCAGTGAAATAGTGAAAATAGGGAGAATTAGAAATGCCAATAATAAATTAAAATGTTATTATTTTATATTTTATTAAATAATTTTGGTTAATAATTTTTAAAAAATAGTTATGAAATAATTATGATGTGGCATTAATATATGTGACGTGGATATGACATGTCAATTATATAAAGGAGAGTGAGCTACACACATGGTTGGAGGGGCTTAAAAGTCTCATCTTATTTGAGTTTAAGGATCCAGATGACAAAAGTGTAAGTAGAAGGGTTCAAAATATAAACTGATACAAGTATAAGGGTCCACCAGACCATTTCGCCTGAATGCTCCATAAACTGAACTTTTAAATGTCTACATTGTGGATGTTATTGTGTTATTGATATGAGAAGAGAGATCTTCAATTTATAGAGTTCCAAACTTTCCTTTAAGAAAAGAAAAATCAAATATAGTAGAGAAATATATTTGTCTTTCAGGAAAAGTTCAAACATTTATGTTAATACTTTAACTTTTCTTTAAAGAAAAAAGTAAAACTCAAATATGGTAAAAAAAAATCAGAGCAGAATCCTAAGACAAATATTTTCAAACAAATTCACAAGTACTGCCAAGTTCATAATCAAAATCTCTCAATATTTTTATTGGCAAATATCGTATAGAAAACTGTGTGTCTTTCTAAATTGATAGATACAGAGATTGTGTCTCTTTCTAAATTGACAGATATAGAGAATTCTTCCAAATCCAAAAATGAGGAGAAAAAAATGTAGTCATTTTCTTGATAAGAAAACATATGGTACTTTATTTCCTTTTCCCTTCGAAATAGAATTCTAAATTCTAGTTAAATATAAGCATTGTCGACCACATAATTAGATATTGAGACTTATGGATATAATTCAAATAACTAATGGAAAAAAGGGTCATATTTATCCCTGAAGTATCATAATCATATTTATCCTTAATCATTTTATTTTTTTTTGATATATTAGTCCGTACCATCCATCTTTAGATACATATTAGCCCTTGGACTATTAATCCTATGTGACACCTATTTCCTCTTAATTTATTATTGTACCCACTCATTTATTCCATAATATTGGAGTGAATTGGGTCCCCAAGTAAACATGATTTCTTGGTCATCTTGTTTTGATTGACCTATTAATTGGCTTGGTGGATAGAAGCTTATCAATGGAATATTTCGAGAAGAGAGCAAAATGAAAGTGAGTTTCTTGGCGGAGAAAGTGGTCTGCCTATGGGACAAGCCATTTTCTTATTTCGACAATAGTGGTATTGATTGAATTAAAGAAATCAGAAAGACAATGAGGAGATCAATGGTGGTGGTTGAAAATGACCTTGCTCCCGCTTGGCAGCAGCATAACAGTATCAATTGACGCTAAGTTGACTTGGTTTTCTTCAGTAAGTTGAGTTGGTTCTCTTCGGTTAAAAATAAAAAGATTTGGTTCCTTCAATTTTTCAACTTCAAATAATTTACTGCTACTTAAATACTATCCACGCGCCTACCTAAAATAAATGCTAGCTATCTTTCTCAGCTTGGTGACAATGGATCTGAAAAACCATATAAACTCCGGCCTGTCGGATTATCTGCGATGACATACTTCCATTTTCATCATATTTACTTCTTTCTTCTGTTTCAGATAATGTGAATGGACCAGTGCAGTGATTGGCATATATAAATAAAAGACATACACCATTGGCAAATGCAATATTTCCAAACAGATCTTAACCTATGATTGTGCATACTCGTTATCTAACCTTTGTTAGAAAATAGCATACACAACGAAAGCATTCCAGAAACATACATCTTGCATGAATATAGATAACAATCACAAATATGCATCACATACAAAGTATGTTGAAAATTAACTTAGGATTACCTTTGCACAAATATCTTGAAGTAAATCCGACTCCAGCTCTACGGTCGTGTGTGCAGATATATCCGACTCTAGCTCTACGGTCTTCTACAGTGATCCCAATTAACAATTGAACTCTCTAAATACTTGGGTGGGCAAGTATTGTATAGAATACTTTCTGTTTTCTAGATTAGAAAAATCCCTACTTATAGAGATGTCTGCTAGTCCAAAGAGGAGAAGAAAGTATAAATCATTTTTCTTCAAGAAAACCCAAAACTCACGTTTCTTTCTTGGAAGAAATATACACGTTACTTTTCCTTCTTCTACTAGAAAATAGGTTTCTAAGTTCTAGTTAAAATGACACTAGAGGGGCCACATAATTTATTACTGAGGCTTCCAATTATGGAAATAATTCCAAATAATTAATTTGAATTATTCTTACCATAATAAATTACAAATCATTCCACTAAAAATTCGTAATTGCACTCGTCTATTTATATTTCGAAATTCACCATTAAACACTTATGTAATTTCCCATGTTAAGATTACAGATACTAATCAATACATTAAATTACTGATGAATTTAATTCAATGATTAATTTTCTTTAGAGCAATACTTAACTTATTTCATGTGCCAGATTCATGAATCTACCGGCCGGGTTTACACATGAAAACTTATAAGTTTCTCATAAAAAGGTGTATCATCAATCTCTATATTGAGACATAGATTCCATCAACTAACTAATTATTTCATCAATATATATTATCATCATCCAATCTACCAGGCATATTGACCCATCTCAGAATCTCACCTTTTAATAAATCAAAACGATAATTAATATATACAGATCATAATCGTTATATCAAGATTAAGAATATAAGTACATTTAACAGTTTAGAAAATATGTTTTTATCAGTCAGTCTAAAACATCTATCTCTGCTCGGTCTCGTTCAATACATATGCACTAGCACGAGAAGTTAGAACTATACCATTCTCATAATCAAGATAAATTACATTTAATCTCGTGCTACAATCTTTCTGATGGTTTTGTCCAATTTCCATCTACGATTGTGAACTATAACTTTTAACTTATAATAACCAATGATTCAATCTTCTGTGTATAAGCTTAAACTCTATACACCAAATTATCTACTATATAAGTTAAGGACACATATATGACAAATTGATACTTTATTGAATTGAATAAATAAACAAACAATTGTTCAATAATAATACTATATCAAAACGCATGGTTAATAGTATATCCTAACAACCTTGGCATTCAGTACTTGGATGAGTCCTATCAAACCCACTGTGAAACATGGCCTCCTCATAGACGCAAGAACATGGCAAGTTGAGTGAAGTTAACTCAATTTGCATAAATACAATCAACTTATACAAGAAGGAAAGGTGAAGTTTCCTAATTATGAGAAGGTTTTATTTCACCAACACAATAGAAAATGGTGGATGCAGATTGAAGTTGCATTCTGCAGATGAGGTGTGAGAAATTACGCTTTCAGGTACCCTTTTTTGTCCAAGTATGAAATAACTATATCGGCCAAATCATTAGGAGAATCGCATATCCCTTGGTTCTGACGTAAAACTATCTGCAAATTGGAAATGACACAAAACCACAAGTAAAATGAGCTTTGAGGAGGATGACAAGTAATTTGCTATCAAGTGAACATCCAAATTAAAGTAAGTTGAGATTGACAACTCAGAGATGAGAGGATTGCAATAACTGTATCAATGGCATATATTGACTGATCCTAAGTTTGATCCAGTAGGTCAAGGCATCTAGCTAAAACATGCTGATAATCTGAAACAAGGCAATCCCAGAATCTAGGAGCACAATCAATCCCCTTATGGACAGCATGTTAAACAAGCAAAACAGACTTGATCTTACCTCAGACGTTTGGGGTGGCTCGTATGGATCATCAACACCGGTAAAACCTGTGAAGTACAAAGCAAATATTACTGTAATAAATAACGTGAAGTCTTAGGTGAATAGAATTTTTTAAAATAAAACAAGCAGAAAGATGAGAAAACCAAAAATTAGGGGGATAGGGGTGTAAACTGAAGAGCATACAAGTTTAACTAGCCCAACTAGTCCAAGGTTAGGCGGATAGGTTGGTAATCTGCCCGCCTAAAAGTTTGGATCTTAACCAAGATAGCAAAAACTGACGCACACAAAAGATGGAAAATATTTTGGTTTTGTTGGTTTGTTTTGTGATCATCCAACTTCTCTCTCTATAAGGAAAAGAAAGTTGTTTGTCGTTCGACTTGTTAAGCAGACAAATTATAGGAAAACAAATACAAAATTGGTTGAGCTGGTTGGGATGTCGGGTTGGATATGAGTCATATGACCCATTGTTAAGGCTAAATTAACATAAACAAAGGTTGAACATATGGCCTCATTTAAACCTACTTAACCTGCTCAGATTTGGTTCAACTTGCCCATTTGGCATCCCTAAAGTAGGGTATATTGAGGAAAGTTAATCATCTAGCTGCCCAATGGATATCCACAGACTTCCAACTGACCACCCTCGTCCATCAAGATAATAAAATTTTCTGATACAAAATGCTAGTTCACAAACAAAAAATAAAGTAGAGAGATGTCAACATAACAGGTAATACCTTTTATTTTCCCAGCTCGAGCAAGTTTGTACAACCCCTTAGGATCCCTTGCCTCACATACATGCAGAGGAACATCCATGAACACCTAAAAAAATTATCCAACTCAATCACCTAATAATATGTGCCAAACAGCAATTGCTCACTGGGAAAGCTAATCCTTTAAGAACCATTTATTAGCACAAACCTCAATGAAATCCCCTTTTGCCAGTAAAGCACGACAAGCATCTCGTTCCTTTCTATAGGGAGATATCAAACTGGCAATGCAAATAACTCCAGCATCCGCGAAAAGCTTTGCCACCTCCCCTATTTATATATAAAGCATTTGGAATTGTTAATTTTCTAATAAGAATAAATAAGAGGGCTTCAGGAAATATTTGCAAAGCAAGGACCAGAAAAGAAGCCAACCAGTCCGTCTTATATTTTCTGCTCGGTCTTCTGCTCTGAAACTAAGATCACGATTCAGACCATGGCGAACATTATCACCATCAAGGATATAGGTGAGTTTTCCTCTAGAGTGTAAGCCACGACCTAGAGCACATGCGAGAGTGCTCTTCCCTGAAATCAAGTTCAATATAAAAAAAAAAGCCCATGTGTGCATGTAGGTGTATGTGTGAGAGAGAAAGCTCAGTCATTAAAGTCCTTGTTTAAAAATCAGAAATAAGAGTAGTGAAAATGACAGCAGTATGCTAAATAATAAAAAAGGATCCCCGTGCACTAGGTGCTCTAAGCTCCCACTATGCATGGGGTCCAGGGAAGAGCCGAACCATAAGGGTCTATTGTATGCTAAATAATAGCATCTTGAAGAAACTAATCAGCATCAGGAGAAAAAATAGATATTCATATTAAAATGTTCTGCCAAAACCCACAATAATTCTTAGGTGTTTCCAAATCAAGGCAACTCATACAGTATCTGGCAATAGCTTGTCGACAAATAATGTTCATTTCATACAATCAACATTGCAATTGAAAATGAAATAAAGTGCACTGTTTGAGGCTGACAGAGTTGAGACACCCTTTTGCAGTATTTTACTCTACTTTCAGGTTTCTGTGATGAAGAGTGTCAAACTAATGACAATTCTGCTTCTTAACCAGAATTTAGTGTTCATCAAGCAGACCAACTGATGGACTGAGAGATAAAGGTAATGTCACAAGTACACACAAGATTATCTCATCATTCTTAATATTATAGTTTAATCAACTCTACGGCTCAACTTGCTAACATAACCAAACGGCCAAAAAAAGGGGTAAGTAAAGTTGCCTTATTGCTGATTTGGATTTTAGCTATTCTGATTTTGGTATGTCCCGCTGTCATCTTTTCAAGGAAGATTGAATCCCAAAATCAAACAAACAGCATCTAGCTTTAAAAGAAGGTCAGTTAGTTAAAACTTTCGTACTTCACTGGATAGTACCCTATAAAAGCAAAACTTTGAGAAAGGCTGCTAGCAGTGAGTTGTTCTTCCTTCTATATACATGTGATATATAAACCACTCAGCAACTGCTGCTCTTGTTCTTTATTAAGCAAAGACATGGTGGATGCAAGGCCCAAGTTCTAACAATAACAATACCCAGAAATTTAGGAAATGGATAATGATACATATAAAATGGTTGGAAATGGATTGTAAAACATAACAATGGTATGATAGAAAACAACATCTGCAAAGGCAAGAGATCCACAGAAAGAGAGAGAACAGAGAAAAATTCCAGATCCAATATGAGGATTCTGACATTTTAAACTAACCTGAACCACTGAGACCAGTTACCCATATAACACAACCCCGTTGTTGAAGCAACTCCTCTCTGTCACATTTCTCTACAGAGCACTTGTGCCAGACAATGTTTGTTGAATTCCCTATTGTAGACATCTGAGGTGTACCTTTACCTAGTTAGATGATTGTCCGATTAGTAACAAGAAACCAAAATTATTTTTCATGTACAGTCAGCTGAATTTTGAGCTAATCAGAAGCATTGAATTAGAGATTAAAACTGTTGCCTAAATCCAAGGAAGTCGCAGGTTCACAAAAAACACAGAGTTTTCTATTTTTTCACAACAGCAAATGACAATATTGAGTCCAGGAGTCAATTCTCACATTGACTTGGCATTATATATATATATATATATATATATATATATCAGCAAAGCAATCTATTAGCACAATAATGTTAATGCGGGATGGATTGGTGTGGCTTCTCTACTCCTAGGACACTAGAATATCGAACCATGAATCCTCCTAGAATCCAGAGCACTTCGTTGAAATACATCCTGCATTTTCACCTTCCTATGCATAATCAGTACTACTGCCCCAATCATGGTTACTAATAAAATATCACAAGAAACCAAAAACCAGACGAAATAGTAGGTATAAAGTAAATTGTCCAATGTTTCCAAATTAGTCCAACTTCGTACCATCTCCGGCATAAACAGTATATCTCAGAGAGATCGCATTTCTTTGGGTTGGTAGTATTGGAATGCTTTCATCATCTAAAACAAAGAACATCTCCAACCAAAAGATAAGTTCAATAATACCACTCACCGGTAAATATCACAATACTTCTTGTGAATCTCCGTGATCCACTTTTCCCTGGAACTATCAATACACCAAATAGCCGATTGGGAACTACACTCTTTCAAAACTATACTAATAAGGGGTGGGGTAACGGAAGTACAGAAGTGAAGTAACGAACGCAGCTCATTTTTCACATTGATTTAGCATTATATATATATAAGCAGAGCAATCTAAATTAGCACAATAATGTTAATGTACGGCAGATAGCAAGCATTTGAATTCAGTATTTCCCTACTAAGCAGAATTATTAAGCATAAAAATGTAGCTAAGAAGGAAATAGGAAACAAATCAAATGAAAGAAAGTTTTTTTTAAAAAAAACATCTACCAGCAAAGCCATTGCAATCATTTGTAGGCAAGTCTTCGTTGGAATCACACCCTGGCCGCTGAAATTTTTCAGCTTTTCTGTTGACATGAGACGTCCTAGAAGCCTCAATTGCTCTTAAAGGCCCTATAAAGCTCGTTTTGACCTCGCTACTAGAAACACTGAAGCCAAACGATTTACCTGGTAGCTTTGATAACCCTAACTTTCTCGACGATGTCTCCGGAAAATCAAATTCCGGCGAAGTCCGATAAATCGACGAACATTTTCCAATTGCAACCATTTTGAATCGCAATGAGCGAATTATCATTTGTTCAAAATAAATAAGATGTACACTTATATAATAACAAATAAATACATAAAAAAATGTAGAGTGGACATGAAGATAGGAGGAAAAAATAGTAATCAATTAGATTCCAATGAGGATATATTATAAAATTACAGAATACAGTTATGTACAGAGAGAGAGAGAGGGGCCAGGGGTCAGAAATCCATGGAGATCGCGAATGGCGTGCAGTGGTCCAGTGAATTGGTGCAGATTTTACGGTGGTTGGCGGTAGAAGTGGTGGATTTACGGTGGTGAGCTATATATATGTGCCTCAACAAAATTTGAGATCATGATAAACCAGCAAATGGTATATATAGCAGAAGTAAGGGGTGGTTTGTTAGGCCGGATAAGTTGGGATATTTTAGAATTAAATGTAGGTTTAGCCATCAAAATTTTCTAATTTAGGAGTTAATTATTTTTCTTTTTCTCTCTATTCTTAATATTATCAATTTTATTTAAATTCACGCTTCAAATACATATATATATATATATATTAATCATTTATATATAATTATTATATAAGTCTGATTTGTAATGGCTGACTTGGAGTAAAGATATAAATTATAAAGAAATTTAAGAGCTTTATTTTAGATTAATTTAAAGGAGAAATATATGTAACTCCAAATTTAATAAAAAATATATTAGATAATAGAATAATAAATAATTATTTAAAAGTAATGCATAAGACAAATGGGAGCTTGATTATTATTCGAAGTTGAGACGTGAGTTTATTTTTAAAAACAAAGTTGGAGTATGCAAGTGTAATTATCTAATTTTTCGTCAGACTTACACTTATTTAGTCAATGATATAAATTTAATTTTTATTTCATCTTCTTTTGATGAATAAATAAATTTTAAAAAAATTAGTATTTTAGAATAATTGAATTCAGGTACAACAAAATTCCAAAGTGCCTTGCTGCCTGTCTGCTGGGTTCAATTTAGTTGTTTCTGGTCCTTTTGAGCTTATCAAATTACTTGTCTTTAGTTTTTATTCATTATTTGTCAAATTTTAAGAGTAATTTCCCTGGACAGTCACCCATGTTTGGAAAATTACCTAGAAATATCACTTATGTTTATTTTAGGATCACAATATCACCCAATTTTATCTCTTTTCCTCAAAATATATTTGACACAAAAAAAACATTATCTCTCTCTTAATAGGATGTCATGTCACATTATTCCTTTTTTATATTAACATTTTTTTAATTTCTTTTTTATTATTAACATTTTTTTTTATTCTTTAAAAAAATTATATCCTTTGTAGTTTGACAATATGGTTACCTTATTACTCTAATGAATTAAAATATCAACAAAAAGGGAGTCCGAAGCCAAAAGGATCATTTTTTCCTTCAAAAAATAAAAACGGCATATCAAAAAAAAAATTAACCAAAAGGGTAAAATCGCTCTTGACGGAGCAATTTTCTTCTGACAAAAATTGACGCCGTTCCGTTAAAAGAAATAAAAATCACTGACTTAGCAACGATTTTCTCAACTAAAAAAAAATCATTATTTCTTTAAAATCGCTGCTATAGCAGCGTTTTTATAAAAAAAAATAATCTATTTTTGTTAAGGAATTAAAAAAAAAAAACATAAAGAACAAGTTTTAAATTACAGCGGCAGCCATTTAAAAAAAACAAGTTTTTCAGTTTTAATTTTTTTTTTTAATGTTCATTTAAATCGTTGAAAGGGTAAAGATTTTTTTTAAAAAAAGCTTTTTATGAAAATCGCTGGCTTCAGTTTTAATTTTTTTAAATTTTTTTTATTAAATTCTCTGCAAGGGTAGGATTTTATTTTTTAAAAATTTAATTTCTTAAACAAAAATAGCAGCAATTTAACTTCAATTTTTTTAAAAAAAAATTCTTAAACAAAATCGCTGCTATAGCAGCGATTTTACTTTTAATTTTTTTTTATATAAAAACGCTGCTATAGCAGCGATTTTAAAGGAAAAATATTTTTTTGAGAAAATCGCTGCCTTCGCAGCGATTTTTATTTCTTTTAGCGGAATGTCGTCAATTTTTGTCAGAACAAAATCAAGAGCGATTTTGCCCTTTTGGTTAAATTTTTTTTTGATGTGCCATTTTTGTTTTTTAAAGAAAAAAAGTTGTTCTTTTGGCTCCGGACTCAACAAAAAGGTGCCATTGCCCGTTAGTGCCCATATAAAAACATTATCTCGCTTGAAAAATCGGAGGAAGCCACATATTTTCTTGAAGAATCGGAGGAGCTCATATTTGAATTTGCCGCCTAATCCCCCAGAACTAGGGTAGAAATTTTTGGGCTATATAATTTTTTTTTACTAGGTAATATGGGTTGTCTAATTTTTTTTTTTAAATGTTAATAATAAAAAAGGAATAATGTGACATGGCATCCTATTAGGAGAGAGATAATGTTTTTTTTGTGTCAAATATATTTTGAGGAAAAAAGGTAAAGTTGCGTGATATTGTGGTCCTAAAACAAACATAAGTGATATTCCTAGGTAATTTCCAAACATGAGTGACTATCCAGGGAAAATACTCCAAATTTTAATTATTAAAGAACTTGTAAAAACCAAAAAATACTTTATTCGTTTATTTTTATTTGTCACTTTTTTCTAAAATATATAGTATTTTTACTTGTCACTTTTGACATATCAAGAAAAGACAATTATATTTTTTCATGTTTATTCTTAATATTAAATACTCCTTCTCCAAATCATTTTCCAAGACTTAACGCTAAACATCATTTAATAGGGATAGTTCGATAAAATATGTATATTAATAATTATTTTCTTAATGGGTGTACCAAGTCAAAATGCGACAAGTAAAAGTGATCGGATGGAGTATTTGATAGGAGTTCATTTGGAAGTACAATTTTTATTGTTTATGTTATTTTTTTAGAGAATCATTAAAAAGTAAGCGCATACTTTTTAGTTTCATAATTATTGATAGTCTTAAAAACATTTTTTACTTGACCCTGATCTTGTAAATTGAGTGAAATACTTCCCTAAATTCAACATGTCTCTCTACTTTTTTACTAGAAGTTTCATTCTCTCGAAACTATTTATTATGTCATGTGGCAGATTAATGATATATTTAAATTTATTTAGTAAAGTATTAAGGTATTTTTAAGAGTATCAATAGTTTGAAAATGAAACTAAAATTCCTAAATTATAAAAAAAATATAGAAATTAAATACAACTCAAATCTTACGATACGGTTAAAATACACCCTTAATTTTTTTGTCTGTATTGCGAGGGATCCTCTTCAAAATGTGTTGGATTAAAAGATTTTTTTTTAAGAAAAAATCTCTTTTTGTCGGCATTAGAGGGACTATTCTTCCCTTCAAGGAAAATGTGTTGAATTAAAATGTACCGGATATAGAAAATATAAATATAGTGGCACGCCTCACGAGGGAGTGCATATGGAATAAGATAAATCTAAAATTTTAAGTAGAGGTGATCACGAAGTTCATTAAGCATATTAAATTATTATGATGGTAAATAAGAAATCTTTATATGATTATGTTTGATCAAATATCTGACTTAATATTGCAAAAATTTATCAGTGAAACAAAAATGTAGACCTTTTTTTATTTGTTCTAAACTAGATCGAATTTTATAACAATGTCCAATGTACGGTTTAGTAGTAATTTATATAATTAATAATAAAGTGGGTGTTTGGCATTAACTTTTTAATAATTTATTATTCGTACAAAGTCTTGTGGGTGTATGTTATTATTCGATTTTAATTTTATTTTACAAAAAGTAAAATCAAATCCCAACCAAAATAAATTCTATTTGATTTTTATTTATTTTTAATTCAATTTTTTGGTCTGATTATTTGATTATGTAAATAATTAATAATATAATCGAAGTTATATTTATAAGTTGAAAAAAAACATATAAAAAAAGTAATAATTGTTACAAATTCATTTAATTGTGAATTTTCTTTATATCAACAACATAATGTAATGTATCTATTTAATTTAAGTCTTAAAGATGTACTAACGTATTTGATTTAAGATTGTAAACGGATGGTTTATTGTATATCATATAATAAGGAAATATTCACCCATGTGAAAGACATACTTCAAGAGATTAAATAATATCTTTCTACTCCTTTTCATTACCATTTGTCTTCCTTGTTTAGTATTATTGTATTTTCCTCTCGTTTTACAACACGTTATCAACACGAGTCTCTAACAATTGAGACCTACTTAATTCAGAGTTATCTTCTTTTTTTTCTTCCTTAAAGTCAATCAATTTTCTTTTCGGGTCAAATATACATTTATATGTTTATAACAGTTCTAATAGGACTTGCATAAGTCTTTGATCTGCAATCTAATTACCGCATACGTAACTTGTTTTAGGTATTATTATGATACTTTACTGGGTATAATGATTACTACGTTTTAGGTTTATATTATTATATGCTATTTATATGCTACTAACTTATAACTCTAAATTAAGTACCAAGCAATATGATAGAGTGCTAGATAGTAGATAGAATACTTGTAAGTATTTTCTTGTCATACATTTATGATAAGTATTTGTGGGTCATAAAGAAGAATAGTGTGTATTAAGGGTGTGTTTGGTATAAAGGAAAATATATTTTCCAATTTTTCCATGTTTGGTTGATTTAAATGTTTCGAAAAATGTTTTCCAAATCATCTTAGTTTCCTCAAATTTAAGAAAAATGATTTTCCTTCAAAAATTATGGAAAACATTTTCCAAAACTCTACTTCATCCTTAAATTACAATAAATTTTTTCTTACCCTACCTCATACCTGACCCACCCGATCCAAAAAAAATTGAAGTTTCTAAATTTTCTTATTTCTTAAATTTCAAATTTTAATTCCCCCGCCCCCCTCCGCCACTCCATCGATTTTTTTTTAAAGAAAATAATTTTTGAAAAATATTTCAATTTTTTTAAAAAAATATTTTTGGGTGTCCTTAGTTAGATCTCAGGATCGGATTTTGAAACGGTCATCGGGGTTGTGTCCTAGTTCGGGTGTCAAGGTCAGATTCAAAATTGATTATTGAGGTTGGTTTTAGGGTCATAAATTATATTCCTAATGAGTATTTTCTAGTCTCAAGCCAAAAATAAAAGATATTTTCTGAAAAATGTTTTTCATTCACCAATCAAACATTAAAAAGTACTTATTAGAAAATATTTTCTACTCACCATCCAAACATGAGAAAATAAGTTAGAAATCCACTTGTTTTTCAAGAAAATAGTTTCCTTCATACCAAACACATCCTAATATGACTTGAAATTCTTACAAAACTTTGAAGTTAATATCTATTGAAACTAGTAATAAATATTGTAGAATAATTAGCAAATATATTAAATTTATTGTTTCAATATTCAAGAGTTTACATGTTTTTTAAGATTACATGTTCATGCATATAATATATTTTATACTTGTAACGATCCGAACCGTCGTTATTTAGGAGAAACAAAAATCGAGAAAAACTCTGGGCCAGTGTCCCGCCAGAGCAGGCCAGTTGCCGCTAGGACGCCGGCGCCAGGGCGGGATAAGTTGGCGCCAGAGCGGAATAGGCAAGACAGAATGTAAATAACGCGAAAACCTATTTTCTCCTTGTTCCTAAAATACCTAATTTAGTCGTAAAACACCCTAGAAACCCTCAGAAAACTACTTTAAGCTTGGGAATGAAAGAGAAGGAGAATTCTGGAGTGAGAATGGCAATTTCTTGTGGATTCTTGGTCAAATTTACCGGCATGTCGTCTGGAAAACCAGAAAATTATGTACAATTCCTCCGTGCAGCTGCTTGGCTCCCAGGTAGGCTAGGTTTATGAATTGAGTAGTTATAAATCTGTGTTCCTTGCATAATATATGTAAATCAATGGTAGAATTATCCATAGTCCCTCGTGCACCGAACAATTATGGTTAGATCCTATAAAGAAGCCTTAGATGATGATCTAGGGTTAGGAATGGTTGAATTAGTTCTTACATGATATATGTGGTTAAGTAGTTCGGTGGTGATGGTTGTATTTCTATCATTGAGGGTGGTATATTTGTTCTTGTGTTATTGTAAATCGTGCATGTATGTGAACGAAACATGTTGATCACACCTAATGCGAATAAGTATGAACAAAGAACTATATGCTATGAATTACCTCTGGTTGTATGATTGTGATGATATACATTGTGATTGTGAAATGATGAATGGATCGGTTGTCACGTCCCGGCATAACTAACTTGGATCAGTTGCCACGTTCTGACATAATTATGGGATCGATTGCCACGTTATGACATAATATTTGGATCGGGTACCACGTTCCGGTATGCTAACAGTTTGGATTTGAGTTCCATGAGAGAACCAATGATTTGATGTAATTGTGTATCTTGAGATAATGTGAATTTGATCATGGTTCATAATGATGTTGATGTTGTATTACTCGGAGTTGTGTTATGGTTATAAGGTCTTATGCGTGATTGGCCTTCTATGTTGAGTAGGCTTGGTAATTATATTGATGAAAGGTGAAACATGAGTGGGGAGTAGACATTTCAAGAGTTGTTAATGTTCAAGTGAGGGAGTCGTGTGCTGTATTGGCAAGGAGTGGGGGTGGTGCACGTGTTGTAAGTGCTTAAGGGAATTTCACCTTGGACAAATGGATGTGTTTAGGACTTAGGAAGCGCGACATAATGTACCATGTGGGCATGACTGGATAATATGTAGAGGAAGTAAGGGTTGACGTGATCGGCTAGTTGGAAGACTTGTAGTTGTACTTGGGGATTATCCATGTGTCAGAATGGTTAGGCTATGATCAAGAACCAAATAAGTAGGTTGACCGGAAAAAAGGGGTTAGTAAGTTAGAGTGCTAGGACTTTTCTTTCGGATGCACGACCTAACAACTCTTTTGGGCTTTAGGTGATTGAAGAGTCGCCACCTAACGAATTAAGGTGCGTTAGGGCACTTATCTAACCTAACTAATTCTAGCTAAGGTCAACGAACCAGAGATCAAGGTAAGGTTTCAAGTTACCTCGAAGGGAAGGTGATAGGCATCCCTCAAGGTCCATAAATGTGGGTCCCGACCGTATCTCATGCAATTTATGTGGGGTTACAAGTAGCAATTACGGTCACTTCATTTATTTAGGTTATTTAACTTAAACATGCTTACTAAGTGATAACATATAAAGAATGGTTTGTCATTTACCTATTTTATCAGGGATTATTATACCACCCAAGGTATACCCTAGACGAGATATGGTGTACAAGACCCCGAGAGACCCTACACAAGCCACTTAGCATACATCATACAATATAATAGAGTTTTAAAATATTTAAAAGACAATTCCAAAACATATAGTTTTACAAAACGAAGCGAAAATCTAACAATGTCTCAAGTCATCTAGTACATAAGAAGTGCTCGGGACGTAACCCGTACATCAAGTTCTAACTGAAATACAAAGACATATTGAAGTAAATGCTTGGTCCTTAGAACTTGAGGACTCACCAATCTTCAATCCTCTGCAAATAAATCCCTAGCATGGGATAGAATCGTCGGACCCTACATTAGTGAAACAATATGCAACAGTATACGCTAGTACAAACTTGAACCAAGTATGATATAGCAATGCATAAAAGTATGAAATCATGATAAAGGGTCATTTTCGTAATATGCAAAAGCCAAGTTACCCAATTTTTATTCTTGGATCCAGTGGCATTCCCCCAGAAGAACTTTGCAAATAGTTTGTGTAACTGTTCAATAATACTGATTGGAGGATTCATAGTTGATAGTAAATATAGAGGCATTGACTGTGGGACTTGTGTAATCAAAATATACCTTCCACCAAAAGATTTGTTCTGCCATACTGTCATTCTTACTGCTACCTTCTTTATTAGTTCTTCAAAGTGTCTTTTATTCTTTCTCCCATAGAAAATAGGGAATCCTAAATATGTGAATGGGAAGCTACTTTGCCTGACTCCAGTTATTCTCTTTATTTGGTTACGCACCACCATGGGTGTATTTTCATGTAAGTTGCAAACGCTCTTGCCTATGTTAATCAGTTGTCCAGACACATTCTAATATCTTCTAAGTACCCTCATTATCATTCCCATTGATTTAGGCTGGCCTGAACATAAGAGGATCGTATCGTCTGCATAAGAAAAATTATTTATGGTTGGGCTCCATTTAGGCATCCCAAATCCATTAAATCTCGTTTCATCAAAAAGAGAATTTAAGCTCCTTGCCAAAACTTCAGCTGCAATTATAAAAAGAGTAGGTGACCAGGGATTTCCTTGTTTTAAGCCTCTTGATGATTGAAAAAATTCATACGATTGTTCATTCATCAAAACAGAATACCAATTATTTCTAATTAATCGTACTACCATATCAATGATCCTTTCTGAAAATCCAAACCTCCTCATTACCTTTACCATATATTTCTAGGAGACTTTGTCATATGCCTTCGCCATGTCTAATTTTACCACCATATTTTGCAAATTACTTCTCTTATTGATATCCCGTACAATTTCTTGGGCAAGGAACACATTTTCAGTTATTCTCTTCCCTTTCACAAAGCTTGAATGATTAATAGAGATTAACTTAGGTAGCACTACAGAGATTCTCTCATGAATAATTCTTGAGATAATTTTATTAGCAAAGTTACTCAGGCTTATATGTCTTAGATCCCCAAAATTTTCTACCACCTCTCTTTTTGGTATTAAAACCAGATTTGTATGTGATATAAATCTTGGAAGCTCATGTCCACTGTAGAAAGCCCTCATCATATTCCAAACATCATTTCCAACAATCTCCCAACAAATCTGGAAAAAGTGTCCTGAGTAGCCATCATGTCCACTAACACTATCCCCATTAAGCTCAAAACCACCTATTTTACCTCATCTTTAGACGGGACCCTTTTCATTTCCAGATTATGTTCCCCAGTGATAAATTTGGGGATACACTGCAACTTAGAATATTTTGTAACCTCTTGCGTTTCCCTGAACTATTCTTTGAATACATTCACTGCCTCATCACCTATATTTTGAGGGGTCGAAATAATGTCACGCTGCATTGTTTTGATTTTTTTTTATATTCAACTTTCTTCTTCTCCCTTTCACATATTCATGGAAGAACTTGGTATTTCTATCCCCGTACTTGAACCAATGCATTCCAGCCTTCTGCTTCCAGAAATCTTCTTCAATTTTCAATAGTTTCTTTAGATCTGCATTTTCCCTACTAAGCTTTTTTCTATTTGTGTATGTTGGGGCCATCTCGAATTGTATCTCTTTATCTTTAATGACATCATCTAGTGTTGCAATTCTTTGAAATATATTCCCAAAAGCCTCCTTGCTCAAAAGCGATATCACTGCCTTCAGTCTTTTCAATTTTACATACATGATGGTAAAAGAAGAACCACAAACATGTACCTTCCAACTCTCTTATACAATCTTTTTGAAGTCTGAATGTTTGGTCCAGAATTGTAGGAACTTGAAAGGTTTAATTATTTGTACCTGATCTGAGTTACAGAACACGTGTAATGGTGCATAGTCGGACCCCCTTCTTATAAGATGATGTACTTCACTTTCAGTCAATATATTCATAAACACTACAAGAAACAGGACTTTTTGNACAAAAGGTTGTTTTAGTGGCGACGTCAAGAAGTCGTCACAAGAAACATTTAGTTATGGAAGTACTTGCCACGGCTGTAAAGTCGCCACTAAAAGAAATTTGTGGCGATTTTCAGGGCATCAGTAGCAACTTTGGTCGCCACAAAAGAGCTGATTTCTTGTAGTGAAACTAGGTGTTATCAAAGACTTTATCTAATCTCTTGAAAACGCAATCCTCCTCAATTCTCCCATTACACTATGTATATGTACTTCCCGTGAACCGCAACTTCGTCAATGCACAAGAGTTAATGCATTAGATGAAATCATGTGTTTCTGATTGTGTTACTGGCAAGCCTCCCAACTTCTCTGTCTCATCAACTATAGTATTAAAATCTCCTCCTACTAGCCATGGATAATTCTGATTAGCCATAGCTTCAAGGTTTTCCCAAAGTTCTAACCTTTTAAGAACGCTGCACCTAGCATAGACGACTGTCACAACGAATCTATCTTGTGTTCCTCTTAATATGAAATTCATAGTGAGTTGTTGTATAGTATATGTATTACCTTCTCCCAAAAAATCCATATCTTTGACGAACAGTTAGCCCTAGCATGTTGCAAACCCAATTTTCTTTTATAATTTTCTATCTCTGAGGAGTTTTGAAGAGGCTCTAGGATTGCTATATATGAGTAGTAATGTCTTCTATTTAGATCAATTACTCTCTCAAAAGTATTTTGAGATTTAACCGACCTAATATTCCAAAACAGTACTTTGTCTATCAAAATTAGCGGATTAAGACTAATTATGATACTATAGTCAATTCAAGAACGTAGATCAAAAGTGATCTAGACCCCTATTATGAAGAAATTAGAGACAACAATTAGTATAAGACTAATCACTTTCTTTAATTTACGAATAGAAACCAAAGATATCAAATTAAGAATTAATATCACCTTATAAGGAATCGTTCTTATAAGGTTGTAAGATAAATCCATAGTCACCACACACAAAGGTGTAAAGAAGAAAAACCTCTCAAATAATATTAATCATGTATTGCTTAGTCACCTAAAGCTCACCAAAATCATTCAACCATTGCCGCTTATAAGGAGTAGTGTATTTAATGCATGTAAGTTTCAACTTCTCCACAACGTATGAACTTACCACATTAGTATCACTTTCACTATCAATAATCATAGAGCAAATATTACCATTTATTCCACACCTTATATGAAAAATAGTTTCTTTCCTTAAATTAGCTACGGTTTTTAATGAGAGAAACTACTTTTCATACAAGGAGTGGGATAAATGGTAATATTTGCTCTATGATTATTGATAGTGAAAGTGATACTAATGTGGTAAGTTCATACGTTGTGGAGAAGTTGAAACTTACATGCATTAAACACACTACTCCTTATAAACGACAATGGTTGAATAATTTTGGTGAGCTTAAGGTGACTAAGCAATGCATGATTTCTTTCTCCATTGGGAGATATTTCGATAATGTTCTTTGTGATGTCATTCTAATACAAGATTGTCACATCATGCTTGGGCGGCCTTGACAATTTAATAGGAATGCAATTCATGATAGGAGAAAGAATAGATTTTCTCTTAAGCTAAGCAAAAGAAAATATACACTTGCACCTTTAACCCCAACCCACGTTTATGAAGATCAGAAACGCGTGAAAGAAGCAATGGAGAAATTTGAGAGAGAAAAGAGTGAGAGGAGAAAGGGAGTTCACTCTGACATTTCAAGAGAGGAAAAAAGAGAGGTCATGTTGTGTGAAGAGAATGAGATGTCAAGTGAGAAAAAAAGTGAGAATGAGAGAAAAGAAAATAGAGATGACCGTGAGAGCAAAAAAGAAAAGGATGATAGTGAGCTCAAGAGAGAAAAACAAGAGAGTTTGAGTGAGGTTATCTCTTATTCTAACTCTAGCATTCCTACTTCTTCTTTTAGTTGTTTTGACTCTCTTGTAGATAGTCATCGGAAAGTATGCATTGAAAAATCAAAGTCATTGGATGAACTTAATTCTAAAGTGGTTAATACTACAAGTCCAATTGGGAAAGTGTATGTTGATGAGAACGATAAAGCTAAAGAGAATTATTTTGGATCTGTCCAAGATAAGGCGCTTAACAAAAAGTTCAACAAGGCCATTGTGGATCTAACACCAATGAGAAAGGAAAAACGAAGTGATGTTATTCCTTTGCTACATAAGACCAAGTATGGTATGTATAATTGGTTCCTTCACATTCTTGGTATTCCTAAAACACCTAAAGTCTTCTTGGAGGTAATGAACTACACTCTTAATTCTTATGTTGGTGACTTCATTGATTTTAAGGATGATGATATTTTGATGTATAATAAGTCACTAACTTCAATCAACAAGTTCAATACGAGTAATTTGAGCTCTTTTAAAATTGAGCATGACATAGTTGATTGTGGATTTCCACTTGTTGAAAAGAGGTGTGATGTTTGTGCATGGAAGATTGTGAATGAGTTAGTTGATTCTTCTCTTATTCAAGTATTTTTGTGTAATAACTTGTTGGAATATGATTCTTTATATGTAATGAGTCATAATTCTTCAATTGTTGATTATTGTGAGTTGAAAAGGGTGCTTGCTACTAGTGATGATGAGGTACATGATTATGAGCACTTCAATGCTTATTTGGATACAATGTATATTGAAGAATGAGTGAATAGTATTAATATGGAAGAATCTTTGGGAGGTATAATTGAAGATTCTTGGATATATCATAAAAGTGTCTAATTTGTTGCATGTTTTAGGGATCTTGTATCCTCTTTGTCATGCCCATTGGATTACTTTATTGATAGAACTAAATTGAGGTTGCATGTATCATTCGCAAGGGCATTTAGACAAGGAGTTCGTTGTGTTTATATAAGTAGGAGAATTTTCTATTGGGATGATGATGTTCACATGCTTTATAAGGGTGTATTTATACATGTCAGGATTAGTTGGGTTAAGTGGACACATGGTCACTATCTTATTTTGTTCCTACCAATATTGCTTTTGATTGATCGGTATTGTTTGCTATTGCATGTCTTCTTGATTTTGCAAGATTCAAATTTGAGGACGAATTGTTTTCATGAAGAGGGGAATGATAGTATCCACATTGGCATATGCCATTAAAATTGATGGGCTTCAATGAAAAATCAAGAATATATTTATCACGAAAGAAGTATCCAAATGCAAGCCAAAAGGAAGAAGATTGGGCCACACGAAGCCCAATAAAAGAGCCCAAAAAGTTGAACGCTCAAAGTCAAAGTTTCCTAGTTTAAAAATTTCCCTAGTTTAAAGTTTTCATGTTTTCCTAGTTTAAAAGTTTCATAGTTTAAAGTTTTCCTAACTTAAAGTTTTCATAAAAGTAGGATTTAAATCCCATTCTATTTGGGATAGGTTTTCCCTATATATAGGGGTTGATTTTATTATTTTAAGGACATACATGATTAATATTATTTGAGAGGTTTTTCTTTTTTTACTCCTTTGTGTGTGGTGATTATGGATTTATCTTACAACCTAATAAGAACGATTCTTTAAGAGGTAAGATTAATTGTTAATTTGATATCTTTGGTTTCTATTCATAAATTAAATAAGGTGATTAAACTTATACTAATTGTTGTCTCGAATTTCTTCGTAATAGGGGTCTAGATCACTTTTGATCTAACTTCTTGAATTGACTCTATTAGTATCATAATTAGTGTTAATCCGTTAATTTTAAATACTAAGATCAATTAGGGTTCTTAGCACTTTATCTTGAAATTGGGGATTTTATTCTTGAATTTTACATATCTTTCAATTTTTGTATTTAATCTTTATAATTTCGCTTCTGCATTATTTTCTTGTTTATTCTGGTAACCCGATTCTTATAACAATATATGAAAATGGAAAAGGGCCTAAAATACCCCTCAACTAGGCGAATTGGTACAATATTACCCTTCTTCTACCTTTCGGGCCTACAATGCCTTCGACATCAACCTTTTGGCTCTATTTTGCCCTCATTTTAACGGACTAAATTATAACCTCAATTAACAAATTTATTAATGACGTGTTACCATCCCACCGGTTAACAATTAATTAAAATAATTGAAAGACAAAACTCACCCTCCACCCAAAAGCCCTACCCGTAAAATCCCCAAATCTTCTAACCAAACCTAAATATCGGCATCTTGAGACTTGAAACTTTAAAGTGATTACAAAGTGGTTTTCTGCGTCTATTGGAGTTTCAAGTGTCAGAATGGAATTTTGTCGATTTCGTCAGTCGCAGAATGTGAAATCTAATTTGGGGCAGTTGTCTGTTTCAGATTCGGAGTTTTTTTAAGGATTTGAGGTCCTAAGTTGTGAAATTGTGGGAATTTAGCTTCTGAGTTGATTTTGATCAACATTTGGGGTTCGAATGCTCGTATCAAAATTTCGGGAGTTGTGTTGGATTCGGGGAATGATTTTAGGCTTAGGGTGGTCTTGTTGATTTTTGTGACATCCCGAGTTTGTTTTAGTGGCATTGAGTTAGTTTCTTGTGGCTTTTCCGGATGTCGGGTCAAGAAGACCCTAGATTATTTTTCGACGGTTACATTGAGTTCGAACATCGAGTATAATTGATTAACATACGTGATTTCTGTGCATGAGGTTCTGCACGAATCTCGAAGATTGATTTGATGTTTTGGTCTAGTTTGTGTTTTCTAATGCTGCAGGCCTCGCTTAAGCAAGACCCGAGATTTTTAAAGCAAATTCCTGGTCATTTTTTTGACATTTGAGAGGAATTTTACTAGTCATTTTCGGGGTTTAAGCCCATTTTCTATTTTTGAGCTTGGGAAACTCTTGGTGGCAAATTTAAAGGATTTCTTGTGTTAAATCATTTGTGTATGCTTTCTTGATCCTAATGCTTCATTTTCATTTAGTTATTTATGAATTCTAATATCAAAATTTGGGATTTTTATTGGTAAATGAAAAGGTTTTTCAAGAACTCAAGCTCTTAACTAAAATATAGATTGTGAACTGTTTTAAGTTCTGTTTCGAAATAATTTTCCCCAATGAGTTCTTGAAACCTCGAGTAATGTTTTCAAGTATTAAATTTCAAATTTAAACCTTGTTTTTGAAATCAGGTTTATTGTGAATACTTGCTAGTATATAGAATGTGTGGCTTCGAAAGTAATTCAAAAGGGGAAGACTCAACTCTTGGAGTGATTTATCGATTGATTTAAGGCAAGTGATCTCCTAAACCTTGTATTCTAGTAGAATCTGTGTATTCTCTTTGTTGTTTGTGTGTTGGGAGTACTGGGGATGAGGTGAAGGGTTAATTGTCCATGTAATAAATCCTAATGAATAAAAAAACTTTGAAATTGAAAAGCTATGTGATGAACATGATGATGTGAATTGTCTTGTTATGATCCTTATTGATTGATTGATGATATACTTGATAACATGAATGTGGACTCTAATTGCATGACTTGTTATCTTTTCAATGTGGTGTGATATTGCTTGTGTGTATTGATTGTTGAACACGTGATGAGACATGCGATGGTTATGATGCTGAGGTCTTTTTTGGTGAGTGTTTTTGATGTCGAGGTCATTGCCGACAAGTGCTATTATGCCAAGGTCATTTTCGGCTGGTGAGTGATATAAAGCCAATGGGAAATGATTCCGACTAGTGATTTGATATAAATATGATAAGAAATAGTTTCAGCTAGTGATGTTGTGCCAATGAGAAATGATTCCGAATGTGAGATTAATTATTTGATATTTGATGTATTTTGATGCTTATGTGTGACTTACTTGTTAATTGTGATAGATACACTTGTTTCGTGTGATTGATCTATTTGACATTGAGATTGACTTACTTGATTCGTTTGGTTTTTGATTTGTGACTATTGAACTGTGAATTTCTAGCTTTGTGAGTTGTGCATTGTAGAATTATTAGGCTGGACTTATTTCTGTATAGGTTGTAGTTTGAGTAGGTTTAGTTGGAGTGTAAGGGGTATTCGTTTTCTACCTAGATGCCTTGTTTATTAGGTTGCTTGCCGAGTATCGTGTTGTTGATACTCACTCTTTATTTCTACACTTGTGTACGTTTCGAGTCTGATACTGTGTGATCGCCCTTCTTCTCTTACTTTCTGAGGCTTGTCAAAGGACTATAGAAAGGTAGTTGTGTGTTATTCCGATGGGCTCTCTTTTCATTTTCTTTAAGCTTTGTTCTATTTGAGAAACAAAAATCGAGACTTGTACTTTTCTGCACTTTATGTATTTAATGGCTTGTATACGTGACAATCAGATTTTTAGGATTTTAACATAATGGATAAGTTTTCCGCTTTATCTTGTTCTTGCTTTATATTTTCACTTTTTTTTGTTTTCGTTGGGTTGAGGCTAACTTGTCTTGATAAGAATAGACAAGTGTCATCATGTCCATTTTTGGGTCGTGACAAAGGTATCAAAGAATTAGGTCCTTTTACAGAGTTAATGTCTTAAGAGTTTTTCTTTGTAATTGAGTATTGATGTAGTCTTAGTTCAGTGAGTTATGACTTGAATTATGAGCGTTGTCTTCAAGTTATTGGGAAAACTCGAAGAGTTGAGAATACATACCTTGAGAGGTTTGTTTTGAAGTTTAGGATTTAGAGTTAGTTCCTAGGAGTACAAGAGTAGTAATCTGAATTTATAACTTGAAGTTTAGGAATCAGAGTTAGCTCCTAGGATTGCAAGAATTGTAATCTAAATCCATAACTTGAAGTTAAGGAATTAGAATCAGTTCCATAGGTTACAAAATTTGTAATCTTAAATTGTTAAGGCTTTTAGTGAAGTTGGAGTTAAATCATGTAGGAGCATAGGTCGCGGGTTTTTACACATTTTGAGCCAGGTCTTTTTCACGTATAAACATTGTATTCTTAACTTATTATTCTTACTATTTCGTTGGAACACGTTATAGGCAATCTATTTCACTCATAGGCGATTCTATAGAGTAAATTAATAGATCGTGCAAATTATCACAAATAATAATAAAATAATGATTTTCCTTGAGAATTTTTGTAGTGCTCATGGATTTATTAATTATAGATGTGATAAAATATATATGTGGTGTCCCGGTGGATTGTATATAAGATGTATGTTGAATGTATTTTATTTGTGACATAAAATGACATACATGCAACATACAAGATACAAGTATATATTGTTTTATTTTTTTAAAAAAAAAATAGACTGGTTTAGAGTCGCCACTTAATTTTAAAAGTAAAATTACGAAAACTGTTTTTTTTTCAAAAGATTAAAACAGAAATCTAATGAAAATATTAAAAAGGGGTTCGGGGTTCATATTAGCATTTCGGGAAGGGTTTGAAAGCACCCGAAATGCCTGCTAACACGCAGTTATCCGATAATTAACTATTTGGCTAAAAATTTAAAATAAAAATATGCTTTGTTTGAAGAGATAACAACTTAAGACTTGAAATTGTTTTTAAAGGGAAAAGGGGATAGTATAAGGATATTACTTAAATAAAATATTTTTCAAAGCAATTTAAGTAGTGAAATAAGTATAATTATTTAATCTTTAGAAAATCTAGAAATGACTATCTTTTTGGAGAAATCAAATTACGAAAACCTTAAAATTAACTAGCAAATAAGCAATTAAACAAATATGAAATAAAATAAAAATATGCTTTGTTCGCCTGGACTAGTACTTGGGCCTAATTTCATTTGGGCCTTTGACCCATTTTGTACCTGTCCTAGGCTAACAAAATAATAGCCAAATAAATGGGCCTTCTAGCCCAATAATTACAAAATACAATTGCTGAAAGTTTAGGAGGGCTTTTGGCCCTCTTTCTGCCGTATCACAATGTATACAACATGTATACAACCCTTGATCTCACTCCGAACACTTGCATTTCAGCTCTCGAGGACATGTTCTTCGGCTTTCCAGCCTTATCTGCTTCATTTCCACCTACTGCCTGACTCGATGGAAGATAAATTGGGCCTCCATGGCCCATTAGGAGATGTGAGGAGAGGAGATAGAGTCCATGAGGAACTCGGACAGATTTCATGATGAGGAAAAAAAGAAAACAAAAACAAAATAAAATTAATGATCAAAACTAGAAGGACTTATCAATAACTAAAAATGTAAAATGGCTAAAATATATTCCTCCCAGTGAACCCAAATCAAAATTTCAAGACACATGTGATGTTAACAAACAAACCCATACATGGCATTATATATATTACATTTTGACATGAAATTTCGAGGTAACATTTGAAGCAGTCAACAAGTGATTTGAAAATATTTTAATAAAGAGCAAACTCAGAGCCGTTAAACATTTGATAAGGGACATATAAACATTCTTTAATCAAGATAAGAAAGAAAACATGCTAAGGACAAATGTTTTGGTCCCATTTAATGACTATCATTGTTTGAAACACATAAGAGAAAAGCATAATAGTAACATCCCAACATTTATGCATTCACAAGACTCGAACTTCCAGGACAAAACACCTATTAGCACTAATTGGAAGGAAAACAAAACCAAGGAAATAAGACACTAGTGACTAAAATACATATTGGACTACTGACAGTAAATACAAACAAATGCATTCATTTTGAGAAGTAAAAGAAGTATCTTGATCGAGTACCAATGTACTCTAATAACACGAAGACTAAACCTTTAGAGAGATTAGACATCCATGACTCAAAAATAAACAATTGAAATGATATGATCTCAGAAGGTAGCACTACTAAACTTTAACAAGAAAGTAACTTTTTAAGCACTTACTAAGGGTATTGTAAACAAAAGAAATTTTAAGATACCATTTTCATGAAACAGAGCAGAATTTTTGAAGCAACACATTAAGAAGATTTAAACAAAAAAAAATGAATAAATTATGACTCTTTTCGGATAAGCTTACACACACAAAATGAACCAAACATCCTTATGAATCTGAAATGACATATATAAGACAAATGAGATAGAAAACAATCACGTATGACGATAATACGGTGAAATTGCCAACTACATAATAGAAAACACACCATCGACTGAAAACTCAAATCATGACCAAAACGAGTTAACCACTATCTCAAACATATTTCATATAGCACAAGACGAGCTCAAACTTAACTATAACGAATGCACAACTACTTCATCAAATGGATCGCTAACCAAAGTAAAGTAAGGGGAAAGAGAAAATTACTCTTTTCGGGGCAGCGAACTAGACGAAACAAGCTAATCACGAAGACGATTCCACCAGCTAAATGAGACTCCGAGAAACAGCAAAAGTGTCAAGTTCGTAAGAGAAACCGAAAGTTAAGTACTCTATATCGCACTTGTCAATTTTTGGGTCTATTTTTGCCTCAAAAATCTGTGTATTTCTATGTATCATTTCCCTTATATCAACTCAAAATTCCCAAAAACCTAGAACGAGGCAGAAAGGGCCTTTTTATGGACGAAAAATAGGGTCGACAATGGGGGGAAATCGGGAGGGATTTGGAATGAATTTTTGAAATTCAAAATTTGAAATCCTTGAGGATAAGGTTGAAGTTGCTGGAATAGTACAAACTTTGTACAATTCCTCAACAGAATTCAAAGGAGGAGCGTCTGATTTGGTGCAAGGACGAAATCAAAAGGAGATTGCGACACCTGAAAAATTCTCGTACGAAGAGGATAAGGGAGAGAGGGAGACAGACGCGGGTCGGGTTTGGTTTTTTTGGACTGCTGGAGGTTCTGGATTTCGATTGTTGCTTGAGGAAGTAGAAGAAAACGTACAGGGAGTGGGTTGGTATGTTGTGCGTATTGTTGATGTTGATGTATTGTATGAAAAAAAAAAGTGGGTTGGGCTGCTGAAAATTTTAATTAGTTGCATATTTTAGTATTGCTAGAATGGGCTTGCTAAATGTAGAATTGGGGTTATCAAAAATGAGCTGGAAAAAAAAAGTGTTTAAGAATGGGTTAAATTTTATGTTTAGGAAATGGCCACATCGGTTATAATTATAGTCATTTAAGGATATAACCGATTTGAATTAATTGGGGAATTCGACTAAAAGTTAAATAAGAAGATTTAATATAAATCAATTAACGAGCTTCTTAATCGTAACAAAATAAAATAATTAACTTAATTATAAACTAATTAATTCAAAAAAAAGTAAACTATTATATAACTAAACTAATTAGTAAAATATCTAAACAAAACAAAATCTTTTTTGAGATGATTTTTGACTATTTATAAAATGTACTAATTATATGTAAAAAATATAAAAAAACACATATATTATTTAAACATTATAAGAGTGACGAAACTATTTAAAATAACTTGCAAATTATTTTATTTTGAAATTTTCTAAAACTAATTATTTTAAATCGTTTGAAATTGAAGAAGCTCGATAATTAATCTATATGCGGAGGTCCAAAATTGGGTGTCAACAACTGTCCCTCGTTTGACTTGGATTAATGAAAGAAATTTGAGGCAAATGCAATTGACGAATCCAATTTTAACCGATCATATCTTCATCCTTTAGAAAAGGGATTTTGGTACGGACTTTAGGAATTATGGCCGACGCCCGAAATTGGATTTTCGACATATCTCAGGCTATATGAGAATTCAGGCCACTTGTAGTTCGATACGATTGATTTAACATACGATTTCGAAAGAATTCAAAAGTAATCCCGATATCGAATCATGAAGGGACCAGAATGCTTGAGAATAAGATTTAAGAGCGAATGTCTGAATATAACCGAGTTTTTAACACTGATCCTGCCTACATATCCCTCAAACTTTAGGAATCAGGCTGCTTGTAGTTCGATTCAATTGGTTGAAAAGGAATCCCTTATGCTAAGATATCCTTCGATTAGGAAGAGTGACAGATAAATCGAGTGTGAAAAGTAGGCTTGTAACCTCTTAGCCATAAATGTGGTGCACTTCACACCCATAAGTAATAACTTACACGGACATAATTTCCAAAGTTCTTGGTGCATTGTCGCTTGAATTGGGAAGTTGCTTTCGATTAGAGCCAAGGTTTTCCTGGAAGCGAAACTGAAACCGATAAACCCAAAGAAAAACCCACATGTCTTCTGATAGGGGAGTGGTTTGATTGTGGTGGAAGCGCTCCTCAGCTCGCGTCCTAAGAGTTTGATTGAGCTTAGTGAATGTCGACTTGAGTCGAGACAAAATTGATTGTATTGTCGTACTTTTGATTTTCGATTGAGATGTAACTCTAATTTCTTTGTAAGAGTTGAAAAAAATGGAATTTTTCAAAAATGGGGACCGAGCCTTGAAAGGCTGTCTACGTATCTCACTGAGGAGAATTCAGGTCCTACGTAGTTCGACCCATTCAAATCTCTTTCAATTTGAGATGATGAATCTTTTCTGATATGACAAAGTAAGATGTGAAAAATGAAGTTTGAATTTCGTTGGGAAACTAAAGACTCGAAGAGTATTTGGACACACCTTTGATAGTGACTTGATATTTGTGCTTAGAGATTCTAAAAACAATTTGAACAGGAGTGAACTTGTAACACCCCGTATCCAAAAATAGAGATTTCAGATTTCTGGTGTTACAGGTGGCACTCACGGACACCATCCACGGACCGTAGATGGACTCACGGTCCGTCCTGCAGGTCCGTGGTTCGTGACAGAAAACTTCCCCAGAACTCAGTCAGAAAATTTGGCTAAGTCCCGACTCACGGACAGACTCACGGTCCGTAGATCAAACCACAGTCTGTGGTCTGTGTCCGTGGATCGAGACATTCCTTACCCAGCCTCTGACACAACCTACGGTCGACCAGCATGGACCGTCATTCGATCCACGGTCCGTAGGTCTGACCGTAGATGAGGGTCAGCAGCCAGTTAGCTGAAAAATATTAATGGGTCAACTTCAGATGGTCATAACTCTTATCACAAAATAAATAATGTGTCCCATGACCTATGGTTAGATAGATAATTGAATTATCTTTCCAACGCCACCGAGTTTGCTAAATTCTGACCTCCGAGTAAAACGTTATGCTCGTTTTAGTGAAGCCTTGTCGGGCAGACTCGATCTATGGACCCAATCGACGGATCGTCGATTGATTGACGGACCGTAGGTCCATTCCGTCAGTCATTCCGACAACAGTTAGTTCAGGGGTCTTTTGGTCTTTTCCTATTTCGTTTAACCCCTTAGATACGTCGTTTAAACCCTAAATCATGAGGTTTTAATCAGTTTAAGCCTAGAAACATAACTAGAACTTATTCAAGTCAATTCATTAATCAAAACTTAGAAAATTAGAATCAAGAGAGGAGAAAAAGTTCAAGAACCCTGGTTCAAGAACGTAGCAAGTTTCCTTCAGTTCCAACCCCAAAATCGAAAGATTTCTCTGTAGAATTCGTCACCAGGTATGAGGGATTTCACTAGTGGGTTCCTTTCGCCCATTAGGTCCCTAGAATTCAGACAGATTCTTGATTACACGATTATGAACAGACCTAGGGTTTCTAGAATTTGAACAAATCATCATGAGTTAGTTATTTAAATGTTCCAAATCAGATTATCATGTTATTGCTCAGTTTATCGCATGAATTTCAGAACCCTAGCTATGTATTTCTTTAGTTCTTGAATTACACATGCTAGGTCAGATATTTCAGTATTCAGTTTTACATGCCTCAGTTTATGAATGCATCATTATCAGATTAATTGTTGCATTCTCAGTTTGCATGTTCAATTTCGAGCTATCCAGTATTTACAGAAATTCAGTCATAACCAGTTAGCCACTTAATTCATTGAGAGTAGCATAATACCGAGTTGGACTAGGGTTTCAGCGTACCCATATAGTCCCAGAACTACGAGCCACGTAGGTGTAAGTCCCCTCTGTGGGCAACATCAGTTTAGTGATCACGCCAGCATGCCTCTATACCTCTGGCAGGGTATATTGGGTCCTCTCGATGGGGCGTATACATCGGACTCCACATTTAGCTCATGTGGTTTTATGTCGGTTATTAGTAGCTCCCACAGTTCAGTCAGACTCTATTGCATTGACCACATTTACAGTTCAGTCAGTATTCAGTCTCAGCATGTTATAAATTTGGTCATTGCATCAGTTAGCTCAGTATTCAGTATTTCAGTATCTATATCATGTTCAGATTATTTCATTGCTTTATTGCTTTGTTCAGTTATATGTTATTTCAGCTTTACTCTATCCTGCATGCTCAGTACCTTTCAAGTACTGACGCATACGTGCGCTACATCTTCTCGTAATGTAGGTTTAGGTTCTCAGCATCCAGACAACGTTTAGATCGGTTCTCGATCTTCAGTTCAGCAGCATCAGTGGTGAGTCCTCATTCTTCGAGGACTAGTGACATGTTTATCTTTATCGTTTTTAGTCTTTAGTTTCAGTTTTGCTAGATCTAGTTGGGGCATGTCCCAACATTTCTAGTCAGTTTAGAGGCTTGTTTCAGACATAGTTAGATTCATCTTAGTATTGAGTTAATATCTTCTTTGTATTAAACTCATCAGTTATCATATATCTCAGTTATAGTATATGGGTAGTCCCCATCTTTTCATCTTATTTATGATTTAGCTTCCGCACAATTTCTATTATTCAAATTATATTTAGTATGCTCATGATCATGCCAGCAGGGTTAGCTTGGGATCACTTGTGGTCCTAGGTCCCGTGTCCGCATCTCGGGGGTAGCTCGAGGCGTGACAGAACTAAAATATCTTCAAATAAAGCAACATAATCACACAAGCAGTAAATAATTATTGTGCGTTCTAAACAAATATGTGACCCTTTTGTGCCAAGGGTAGGTCTAACTATTTGAGGAATGTATACATTATTTGAAACATTCCAATACCCCCAAAAACTCAAATTTGTACAAGTTTTATGAATAAACTAAAAGGGGATACATAATAGGGGAAATGGGATAAAAAATAATTAGTCCCGCGTAGGGGTACAATCCTAAACTATGCCTCTATAAAAGGTCCTTCCTTTTTTATTTCTTCTCTTCTCTGAATGCTGACACCTTTAAATGCAATGATGACTCATGAAAATCTTCATTTAACTAAAGTAAGCTAATTAAAATAAACTCCTAACCCCGAGGGACAATGGTTTGCCTAACGACGTATACATCTTTCAAATTTAAACACATAAGTATGATCGCTCGTTTAGGCCATGGGCCGATTTGGACTCAAGGTGGTCTTTCTAAGGAAAATTCACTTTTATCTAGGAATGCAACATTGGAGCCCTTAATTACCGGCTCTAATGAAGGATTTTTTTAAAGAAAAAATACGAATAGTAATATTTTTTGATAAAATATATAAAAATGGTAAACCATATTATTGATATACATTAAAGGAATAAGGGTCTGAAAAATACCCCAACTTTGGTCGAATTTGCTGTTGCGATACTAAACTTTCATGAGGACCTATTACCTCCCTAGACTATTTACTGTATTTTAAACATATACATTTGTCCACGTGGACATAAAAAATAATACAAAATTATAAATAGTAATGTGTCCACGTGAGCACATATATACCTTTAAAATACACTATTAAATAGTTCAGGGGGTAAAAAAATATGGAATTAAATCGTCTAGGGAGGTAATAGGTCCTTATGAAAGTTTAGTATCGCAATAGCAAATCCGACCAAAGTTGGGGTATTTTTCAGACCCTTATCCCTTTAATGTATATCAATAATATGTTTACCGTTTGTATATATTTTATCAAAAAATATTACTATTCGTATTTTTCTTTTAAAAAAATCCTTCATTAGAGCCGGTAATTAAGGCCCCAATGTTGCATTCCTAGATAAAAGTGAATTTTCCTTAAATTTATACTTCTTTCGTTTCAATTTGTTTGTTCTATTTTGTCTTGGCATAAAATTTAAGAAAGTATTTTTTAATTTTTTTTATGGTCATAAACTAAAGATATGTCAAATGTATTTAAATGTTCTTTAGTTTTGTGATCTTAAACACGTCAACAGAAAAGTTTAAATTAAAAAATTGTCAAAAAAAAAGAGAAAAGAGATATTCTTTCGAAAATGAACTAAAAAATAATAAAGTAGAAATAAATTTGGACAAATTACTTAACTACACTCTTTTACTTACTTTAATATCCATTTATCCCTATTTATTTCAAAAATTTCAAAAATCCCTTATTTACCTATATATCCCGTGCACAACGCTATGTATCCCGCTATGTGGAATGTATCAAACCTAATGTATCCCGTGCGCAATACTATGTATCCCGCAAACATCATTTTTAAGGGATTTTTGATAAATAAAAAACTAGAAGGGATATGATGTTATTTAGTACTTATAATATATGCGAAATGGTCTGGTGGGCCCTTATACTTGTATGTGTTTGTATTGTGAACCCTTCTACTTACTCATTTGTCATCTGAACCCTTGAACTCATCAAAACGCAATATTTTAAACACGTTTTTTACCACTCAACTGTGTGTGTATCACAAACGCCTGCCACATAATTTTAAAAATAATTAAAAATGACACGTATGATTATAAAATGACACATGTATATATGGTCACTCCATGTCACTTTTCCTTTTATTATATTTGATTAATATACCTATACTTTCTCTTTCCAATTTTTATTTCAATTTGCCATTGCCATCTGCATCTCCATCCCCACAATCTCATTTCAACTTTTTCTTATCTTCCTTACCCTTTTCCTTTTTCCAACCTCTTCTACTCTTTCCATTGAAGTAAAAAATGTTGGCACAATTTGGGTTATGTTAGATTGGGGTTTTGGTGGTGATTGGTGGTGCTAAGGAAAAGTGGAGATCTATTGGATGGTCTGATTGTTTCTAGTTGTTCAGAACTGGCGGCGTTGTGAAAGTTGAGACTTATTGGCAGAGTTAGTTTGGGGTTTGTTGTTGTTGTTGTTGGTTCTCATTTATAGTTGTTGGTTGAAGCTTGCCGGAAATGGTGAGAACGAAGATAGTTTGGTCGGAGAAGGTGAGGAGGACGAGAAGAAGGCAATAAGTTTGGGTTTGGTTTGGAACTGAAACAATGGGTCAATGTCAAAAATTATTTGAGTTTTTTTGTTTGATTTTCAACTTATCTAGGTAGGTTTTCCAATTTATTTGTTGTTTAGTTTGGATTTGATCTCTATTTGTGTCTTTGTTTGGTTTTGGGGTTTTAATCAATTATATTGACTTTGTTGAAATTCTTTGGGGATTTTACATTTTTGGGCCTAATGTTAGTGTAAGATATTTCGGTAATCGTGTTATGCCTTCCATGGTGTTTTTCATAGAAAAAGAGAGCCGTATAATAACAAGAAACGATAGAGAAGAAATTTTTGGGAAAAAGATTGGAAAAGAGGCCAAGAAAACCTCAAATTTTGTCCAACAATGGTGTTAGATGCAAATAGAAAGATGATGGCTTCACAAAACCCTAATGTGACTGTCAGACCCTTTTCCAAGGGTCTCACGCTTCTAATAAGTGTGTGTCACACACTCTTTAGTAGTAATTGCCACATAGGATGCCAAGTCAAAAAACGTGTTTAAAATATTGCGTTTTGATAAGTTCAGGGGTTCAGATGACAAATGAGTAAGTAGAAGGGTTCACAATACAAACATATACAAGTACAAGGGTCCACCAGACCATTTCGCCTATACTATATGTGACTCCTATAATTTATACAATAAATTTTGGACAAATTACTTAAGTACACAACATTACTTTACCTATTCTCAATATTTCCCTACTCTTTTACTAAAATACAAAAATCTCTTATTTTCCCCCAATTCAACTTAACCGGATACTTTATTAGTTTAAGTATCCGCCCGTTATTAATAATGTATCTGCGCTGCTATATTATGCATCCACCCGTTATTAATTAAAGGATTCGTGCCAACTACTTAATAATTTAAGTATCCGTCCTTTATTAATTAAAGTATCCGCGCTGCTATATTATGTATCTGAAAGACACTATAAAAGAGATTTTTGGTAATTAATGAAAGAGTAGGGATAGAAAGTAATTTCTTTCTTATATTATGTGATTTGCCTAATTTTTACATAAATTTTCCCAAAGACATATGCAACACCAGAGCCCAAAAGTAAGCCTTCCCATAACACAGGCCCAACACATCGGCCTCCGAAAGCTGAAAAACCAACTTTAAACCCTAGCTTCTCGAGCCCACCATTTTTATGTATAAGAACCCAAAAACCCTAATATTCGTCTTCTTCATCGGCTGCCATTTGCAGAGAAGCAGAGGAGAGAGCAACAGAGAAATCAGCAAAAAATGAAGTATAATCCTAGAGTATCCTCCTCCCGCCGGAAGAGCAGGAAGGCTCATTTCACGGCGCCGTCAAGTGCGCGCCGGATTTTAATGAGCGCACCCTTATCGTCCGAGTTACGTGTAAAGTACAACGTAAGATCTATGCCGGTGAGGAAAGACGACGAAGTTCAGGTTGTTCGTGGAACTTACAAGGGCCGTGACGGGAAGGTCGTCCAAGTGTACCGTAAGAAATGGGTGATCCACATTGAACGTATAACCAGGGAGAAGGTTAATGGATCTACTGTGAACGTTGGTATTCATCCTTCGAAGGTTGTTGTTACAAAGCTCAGGCTTGACAAAGACAGGAGATCACTACTCGACCGCAAGGCTAAGGGACGCGCTGCTGCTGACAAGGACAAGGGCACTAAGTTCACTTCTGAGGAGATCATGCAGACAATCGATTGATTTTTCACTCATTTTGTCTGGTATTTCTATTTTAGCTAAAGAGAATTTATAGCAGTCCGTTTCAGTTAATTAGTGTTTTGTGGAGACATTGAATTTTGTTGAAGTTTCTGTTTTTGCTTAAATCAATGATGATGATACTTCAGAATCCCATAATTTAGTTAAATTATTATGTTAGCTACCATATTTGACTGTTGGCTGTACCTGTTGCTCTGCTTTGACACTCATGAATGATGCTGTTAAGCCAATTGACTCGCTTTGGTGCTTAGTATGTGTTTTACACAAGAAGCATTATAGCTTTAGAGGTTGTCTAGTAAAGAAATGAGATTCTAGAGTATCCACATAGGGCAAACTTGGATCATTTGATATCCTTTAGAAGTTGCTTCTTTCTGAACCATGGACGATAGGATATACTATATGATTACCATCCATGTGAGCTTTGAAAACCATCAATATTGCTAAGCTTTTGGTGAACAATAACTACATACCCGGTATAATTCCACAAAGTGGGGTTTGGGGAGCAGTGGTAGACTAGAGGTAGTCAAGGTATTTTAAAGAAATTTTATGTCTTTATAATTGATTTTGAACCTCCTAAATGTAGGATTAGATGTTGGCTTAGTGGTTGTGGGGTTCAAAGCTCACCTTGAGGTTCCAAGATCAAATCTTAGGCACTATTTTTTTTTCCAACCCCCTTATGGAAATCTTCGATCTGCCATTGTTGGTGAAGTTAGAGTATCTCTACAACGTAGAGAAGCGTTAGTGAAGTTATGTTCTAATTGGCGGCAAACATCATGAACACCTCTATTGTACACTTAACATTGCATAGAATTGCTGGTTGAAAGTGTGCTGTATATTTTTGTGAGGCTTCTCATTTTCTGTTTAATCAGTGTAGTGCTCTATTTTTCATTTGAGCCCTCAACCATGTTGTGTTTGAATTGTAGGCATATTACTGATGAATGATTTTTCAGAGTGGTAGGAGTGAATGACCACAAGAATGAAGTGTCATTTAAAGTGACTAGTACTGGATTCTCTTGCCTTTATATTTTACATCATATAGCTGCGACAACAATTTCTGTTCTTTCATTCCTCTAGGAAATAACATTAGTCATCCTTTTTTTGGGGTCATTTTTTAGTAGAGCTAGGGTGTTGGAGTAGCTGCTATAGTTTTCCAGTTCAAGTTAGTTTATGTTAAGTTAATCATTCCATATGCTACTTGGAAATAGTTTCCTGTTAGTATGTCATACTTCTAAAATTTCTGGTTTATTATCCTGAAGCTCTATTCATTATCTTGATACTTTCCAGTTTTATGCATTTTGTAGAAGTCTCTTAGCTTCGAGGTAGTGTGTTTTACTGCTAACTGGGCTTTTTACTAGTCAGATTTGTATGACTTTCTTGAGATGCTAAAGGGTTGGTGATGTCAATGTGTTATACCTTGCGGATACACGTGCAAGCAGTACTTCTTACCCGGAAATCAGATTAGATTATTTAGATGCTGCTTTTTGAGTGCTCTACCACAATGTGTTTTTCAATTTTCATTTTTTATGCTTAGTGTTTGTTTAGCCCTCTGGTCATGAAAAGTCTCAGCGGTCAGTTCATTTAACTATGTAACAACTTGAAAAGTTTAAAGAACTCATCTTCAAATGTATTGTTGAAGGCGATTTTGATATTTTATGCTCCTGCCCACTTGTATTCATTTTCTAGCTATATTGGCCTTTTTTGATCAATAGGCAAGAGTTTATTGTCCCTCTCGTCAACTTCATCTCAGCTATCTGTCTTTATTCTTTGACAGCTATTCTGTGCATATATTCTTGTGTTAAAGCTGTTGAATGAATGTTTTGTTGAACCCTTGGGGGTTGGCTCAAATGGTTTGGCTTGGGACTTCCATAATGGAGGGTCTTGTTCAAACCCCCTTGCCTGACCCTATTGTTGAGCTTGTTACACGGGGTTGGGTTGCCTAGTGCAGTTTACCTTTTGTAATTTGAGAGCTATTGCACTGCATTGGGGTTTATCCATGTGCACTAAAGGGATCGTTTGGTAGAGTGTATTGGAGAAAATAATGCTTGCATTAGGTTGATGTATTATTAGTACCTTGTTTGGTTCACTTTTCTAATCTATGCATATCTAATAATAATAATGTTTATGTTAGTAATACACTATTGTGTATTGAAGAGTATTACTAATATAATCTAGTTCTACGCATTAGTAATGCAATGGGTTTTAATGCATGCATTAACATTATTGCTAACATTATTAAAGATACAATTGCCCTCAAAAACTTATTTTACATCATTTCCACTATATTTGTGGAGGGTATTTTTGTAAATAAATAGTAGTATTTTTTCTAAAAAAATTATGTAATGCATAATATATTTTTTACACCAAACCAAACATTGCATAAAAAAAATCTCATCATAACTAATGCAAGCATTACTAAAACACTATATTTTGCATTATTCTTATACATTTTACCAAATGACCGCTTAAAGGATAGTTGCTGTGGGGTCTCATGTCATAAAAAATTTCCCTTTTCCTGCGAGTCTCCATGTCTTCCACCTCCTCTGGCTCTTGCGCTGCAGAAGATCAGAGGAGTTTTAAGTATACAGCATTACCTGCTAGGGGAAAAGCTATGGATATCTACTCTATACAATTAAAGCAAGATATGGTTGGGCCCTTTGCTCATTTACCTACTAGAAACCGTCATCCTACCTTCATGAGATAGGGTGAGGTCTGCGTGCACTCTCTACCACTTGTGTGATTTATCAACTATATAGTTGTTGACGTGATAACTCAGTAAAAGCTCTTTCCCCCCTTCTCTGATGTGTACATACTTTTGGGATCTAACTAATTCTAATTTGTCCCTTAATTCTCACTTTGGTGTAAAATTATGTAAGAATAATTTGGATTTGTGCTTTAGTATGTAACTTTGGGATAAAATTGTCTCATCCAAGGCTCGAAGGTTAGTATTATGAATTTTATCACATGGATTGAGAGATGCACTGGTGCTACGTATAAAGGTTCATAATTGTACGGGAAAAAGAATCATTTCAAGATAAAATATGAAGTTATTTGTGTATGACTGAATTTTTTATTTCGATATAGGTAGTGTTCGTATCTAAAGCTCTTCTCTCAAAAGTTCTTTAAGAATATTTGTGTTAAAATTCCAGATGATCTAAATATTTAGAGGAAATAGCCAAATCACCCCTCAACCTATAACTAGATTATCAACTTCACATTTATACTTCACGAGGGTCCTAATACCTCCTAGATATTTTCAAAATGAAATATATATCCCCTTAAAATTGAACTCCTAGATTCACACCAAGAAGTGATATCCACACGCCCTGCCATGTAATATTACCTTTTTTTATATATAAAAAAATATTTCTTTTTCTCTATTATGCTTTTTCCTTTTCTGCTTTTCTTTTTTCAGTTTCCATTCCTCTTTTTCTTTGTCTTCAACAATGCTTTTCAGCTAAAAAAAAATGCCTTTTTAGATAGGATACATGTCAATGACTACTACATATTCTTAGACTCTTAGAGGAGATATGGTACCAACAAAATTTCGATGTTCTTTATTGAAGCTTTAGGAGAATGAGAAACTACATCGTTGGAATCACTTCTGTTTTCATTGCTAGTATTGAAATTAAAACAATAGAAATTACTAGTAAGCAACACTAGTTGGCCTAAATAAGGTTACTAGTGTTGGCTAGAGGAGAGACCAGTGTTGATTTCGATTTAACAATGTTAACCTAAGAAGTTTGATGGATTATTGCAACCATTTCAATAAATGGGTTTTCTCCATTAATTAGTTTGTTACCCAATGATTTTGTAAATATATTCTTCTAAGTTAATGGGTTTGTTACCCAATGAATTCTTCTCCATTTTTACTCTACAGTTCATTCCTTTTGACTTTCGATTTTAATTTTGAGTTACTGCAAATTTTTCAAATCGGTGAGAAGTGAAGCTACGCTAACAAATATGTGATTTGAAGATGAGAGTTGACTTAGTGATAAATGGATGATGTTGGCCTGGTGGTGGATATGAGTTGATGTTTCCCCGTTAAAGAGTAAAATAAAGAAGAGGAAGAAGGTAAAAATGAAAAAATAAATAAGAATAAAAGAAAGTATAAAAATTCAAAAAAAAATAATCAGAAAAGTAATATGAAATAAAAGAAATACTTATAAATTAAAGTTTTAATTATTTTTATTGCCTCTCACTCTCTCAAAGAGAGTGAACTACACCTTCTTTGCCACGGCAGCATTTAGGGAGCAAATATTTATATTTTAAAATAGTTCAGGGAGGTAATAAGTTTCTCGTAAAATATAGGTGTGTAGTTGGTAATCTGATAATAGATTAAGGGGGGCATTTGACTATTTTCTCAAATATTTACAAGAGAAAATTATGTATTCTATTCTCGTATTACAAATGGTCTAATTTTTTTAATTATAGAATTTCAAATTAGATTAATTTGAAGTTAAAATTTTGTTTGGACATACAATTTACATATTCTTTAATTTTTGTCCGCTTATTTAATGAAAGTTTGTGAATCAGAGACCTATTTGTACGGCATAAGTTTAGAAAATTCATACCTAAATTTTGTAGGAATTAAGTGGGTTTTGAAGTTGAATTTTTGCTTCTTAGTTCTTACAACATAAGGAAATAAGTTATGTCTTTTATGACATAATTTGTTGTTTATAAAACTAAACTTTTTGCCTCTTACAAATTTTGTAGGAATTAAGTTAGGCAGTATGACACAACTTTGTGATATATTATGATAAGAAAATATAAATTTATGTTAAGCAAAAATTGTGTCATTTTGGTGATAGAGGTATTTTTGGCGATTCATTTTTTATTTAAAGTGTTAAAGGACAAAAATTAAAGACTATTTCAACATAAGGGTATTTGTGTGAATGACCTAACATGAAATCCCCACAATTTTTGAAAACTATTAAATCTTTCTCAACTTTTATAAAATTTTACCAACTGTGCAAACTATAGTTCATTACAAGATATTGAATTATTCTAAAGTGTTGTATTAATGAATTACACATTTTCGTATTTTTTTAATAAATAATTTTTTGTGATCATAAACTTTCAAATACATATAATTTAATAAAAAATTACTAGTTCAAACAACAGCATACCCTACTTCTACAAAATACACAACAATAATATACCTTCCACCGATAAAATTTGAAAAGAATAAGATGTACTAGATCCTATCCTACCTTCGTAAGGGGTGGATGGGAATGAAAAGACAATTTGTGATAACTAATATACCTACCATGATATTTTTATAACTCTTACGAGAGTATGTCACTAAGGTTTAAATTAGAAACTTAAAATAAAAAAAGTGCTCAACAGATCTTAAATTTGAAAGTGTCAAACCTCTTGAACAACAAATCTCTTGTCATTTGGCCCATAAACTTTTGGCATGGAGCAGTTAGACACGTTGTGTTTCGAATCAGATAGCGCGAATAATGGTGCTCAGAGTTGCATTATTAACTTTAAAGAAATGGAATCCACGACGAAATTACAAAAAAAGTTAGGTGATGGACCACACAACGGATTAAAAAAGAAAAAAAGACCAGAAAAGTAGTAGTCCTATATTAGTGAAAGAAGAAAAAGAAGGTTCTCTACTTCCGCGTAAATGCCGTGTCTGACAAAACGCGTAACATATTGATTGATTACCCTCCTCTTCCATTAAACATCATCATCTCACTAAAAGCAACATGGAACAATAATTACTTATCTCAAAAGGATGAACATATGGAATAAATAAAGGCATAATATAGTGTTTTTAAATTTGATCTCAACTTATTTATGTATATTAATTTGCTATATGTATATAGAAAGGTTTAAATTTGTATAAAATTTAATAAATAAATCTATAAGTCATACGTGACGTTTTATATGTAATTTGTCATGGTTGATGTTTGACATATGTGTTTACTTATTCAATATTCTACAAATTTAAATGCCCAATCGTGCATATCAAAAGTTGAAGCATATAAATATTAGCTAAAATCAAGTTAAATAACACATTTATATATTATGTTATAAATAAATAAAAGTTTCTTATTGTTAATGTTTAAAGTTTTAAATCATCATCTAGAAATTTGTGGTCCGTTTGGATATGTGGTACAATTCATATTGAATGTGTAACATTAGTTCAAATTATAATTTTATATTGCATGTCTAAATCACTACCTAATGTTCAAATATCTCCATCTCCTATTAACAAATATTTATAACTTTTAGTTTTACTGAACTTAAAATCATAATTTTAAATTACATAATTAAATGTGTATTTTTAAAATCACATGTCCAAATTCCTTCAAATATCTCTGTCAACCTAATAACATATATTCATAATTTCGTAAGTCTATCAAACAAAAACATGTTAAAAATACGAAATAGTAATATAATAGGAGTTAGAAATATCACATCTATTAATTGGTTTTAGAGCATTGACTCCACAATTCCATTGACCCCGTCCGTTTTGATCAACTATGCCATAAAACAAGGAATAAAAATTGAAAATGTAGTGATTAACACAGCTTATTTCTTCATGTCCATTGGCCATCAAACCTTAACACTTTCTCTCCCCCAAAATTCGGATCTTTCTTCTTCCCTCTCTGAATTCTTCATCCATTTTTGTTTGTATCGATAAAGCTTCAATTTCCCCTAAATTTGTAGGTTTGTTCTTGCACCAAACTCCTCCATTTCGTTTCAGTTTCTACACAATGTGTGGGAACCTTCCTACTCCCTTTTAACTCTTTTTTCCTTTTTTTTTCACCGCGTAGGACAGACAGGTTTTTGTACTTTGTTTGAACCCTCTTAAAGTTCATTCTGTATATATATGTATTTCATTGTTTTGTAAACATAGAAATTAAGAACAAGTATGGAAAGCTATTTGAATGAAAATTTTGGAGATGTGAAGCCGAAGCATTCCTCGGAGGAAGTGCTGAAGCGATGGAGGAGCCTTTGTGGTGTTGTCAAGAACCCTAAACGTCGGTTTCGTTTCACTGCTAATTTATCCAAGCGTTATGAGGCTGCTGCAATGCGACGTACTAATCATGTACATCCCCTTCTCTCTCATCTTCCTCTTTCTGTTTTTTCAGTTCGCCTTGACTAACCGGTAAACTTAGTTCCATGTGACCAAGAGGTCACGGTTCAAGCTGTAGAAATAGCCTTTTGTAGAAATGCTTTCATATTACTTGACCTTGTACACTCCCTCTAACAAAGTTTTAATTAGAATGTTTTGAAACTCTAAATTTATTTTTTATATAGTTATTTAATACTAAGGATAGAACTAAAAAAATATAGTAAAATTCTCTTGATTTGGACAAGTAAATTGAAACAACTATTTTTAGAGTATGTGTGCTAAGTAATATGAAGCGGAGGGACTGGCTTTTCTTTGTGTCTGCTGAAATTTGAACCCTGATCTCTCATGAGTTCCACCATGACTTGAGGATAAACTAGCCTAATGTGTGAGCATAATTGGTTGAATATTCGAAGAAGAAAAGGGGCTGTGAAAGAATGATAATAAAAATAGTCAAATTACTACATGAATTTCTCATATTGATAAGTATAATTCATGTAACCTATCTCAAGTAGTACTAGTTTTTTTCGCTTGAGTCCTAAATTAGTGACTGATGTGTTTGAAGATATACGTAAAAATAATGAATATACAGAGCTTTCAACATGCTTTTTCGGTCAAGCTCATCAATGAATATACAGAGCTTTCAACATGCTTTTTCGGTCAAGCTCATCGCACGGGTTTGTCTAGTGCAGTTTATAATTTGCAGGCTATTACACTAGAGCGGGGTTTAACATATGCACACCCAAAGGGTAGCTATTGCAGGTTCCCTTGTCATAAAAAAATAAATAATCAAAGCTTTCAGTAGACCTGCTGACTTGTTTTTTAAAGTGTCAATATTTATCTTGTAGTCTTAACTTCTGTTCCTGTTCCAATCAGCTTTATTCGTGCTGTTGGACTTGCCTCACCTTTTACATTCGACATATTGTTATCATTCCTCCTATAGCATGGATCTTTTCAGGAGGAAATTCTACTATTAACAATGTATAAAGCTGTTATTGTTTGATGGGATCATATTCTTGCTTGTCACTTCTTCTTGAAGCAGTTCCACTTGGTAATGTCATTTTAAGGAAGAATAATTCTCTTGCCTGATTTTATGTGACTGATAGTATTGAATTGGGGATGCATTTGAATTTACAACAACATGGTGAATGGATTGAGTTGGGATGCATTTAGATTTGCTTCACCTATTTCATATGGTAAAACCAGGTTAAAGTGGCTAAGCCTTCTTTTTTATGCGTTACAGGAGAAACTGAGGGTAGCAGTTCTGGTTTCAAAGGCTGCATTTCAGTTTATACAAGGTGAATATATAATTTTTTTCTTTCTTTCTGTTTAGTTACCTCTTAAGATGTTCTTAGATTAATTCTTCGAAATGGCAGGCATGCAACCAAGTGATTACAGTGTCCCAAAGGAAGTTGAAGACGCCGGTTTTCAAATTGACGCTGACGAGCTAGGATCTGTTGTCGAAAGCCATGACCTGAAAAAAGTCAAATTTCATGGAGGAGTGGCTGGGATTGCAAGTAAGCTGGCCACGTCAAGTACCGATGGGATTTCTACTAATAATGAAACTGCCCTAATTCGCAGACAGAAACTTTTTGGAGTTAACAAATTCCAAGAAAGTGAAGCTCGGAGCTTTTGGTTGTTTGTCTGGGAAGCTCTTCAAGACATGACTCTCATGATCCTTGGTGCGTGTGCTTTTGTTTCTCTGATTGTTGGCATTGTAATGGAGGGATGGCCTGTAGGGGCCCATGATGGTCTTGGTATTGTAGCTAGTATTTTGCTGGTGGTCTTTGTTACAGCAACAAGTGATTATCGTCAATCCTTGCAGTTCAGAGACCTTGACAAAGAGAAGAAGAAGATATCTATCCAGGTTACTAGGAACGGATACAGACAAAAGATGTCCATATATGATCTAGTTCCTGGCGATATAGTTCATCTTGCAATAGGAGATCAAGTCCCTGCAGATGGACTCTTTCTTTCAGGATTTTCTGTTTTAATTGATGAATCCAGCTTGACTGGAGAAAGTGAGCCAGTAATGGTCAATGCTCAAAATCCTTTTCTTCTTTCTGGAACCAAGGTCCAAGATGGTTCTTGCAAGATGTTGGTTACAACAGTTGGGATGAGGACTCAATGGGGAAAACTGATAGCAACTCTCAGTGAAGGCGGTGATGATGAGACTCCATTACAGGTTAAACTGAATGGAGTGGCAACAATCATTGGAAAGATAGGCCTTTTCTTTGCTGTTGTGACTTTTGCAGTACTCTTGCAAAAAATGTTTGGCCGAAAACTGCTAGAGGGATCCCACTGGAGCTGGTCTGGGGAAGAAGCTAGGGAAGTCTTGGAATACTTTGCCATTGCAGTTACCATTGTGGTTGTTGCAGTTCCTGAGGGACTTCCTCTGGCTGTGACCTTAAGCCTTGCTTTTGCCATGAAAAAGATGATGAATGATAAAGCACTTGTCCGCCATCTAGCAGCTTGTGAGACAATGGGATCAGCTACAACCATCTGTAGTGACAAAACTGGCACTCTAACAACCAACCGCATGACTGTAGTGAAAACATGCTTCTGTATGAATGTCAAAGATGTGAGCAAACCAGGTGATGCATCTGCACTTTGTTCTGAAATGCCAAATTCTGTGCTCAAAACTTTGCTGCAGTCGATTTTTAACAACACAAGTGGAGAAGTTGTAGCTACCAAGGGCAAGAAGTGTGAGATGTTGGGAACCCCAACTGAGACTGCTATATTGGAGTTTGGTTTAGCTCTTGGTGGAGATTTTCAAGCAGAACGACAAGCAGGAAAGCTCGTAAAAATTGAACCATTCAACTCTACTAAGAAGCTGATGGGTGTGGTGCTTGAGCTTCCTGAAGGAGGTTTAAGAGCTCATACCAAGGGTGCTTCAGAAATTATTTTGGCTGCCTGTGACAAAGTAGTCAACTCAAATGGTGACGTTGTTTTCATGGATGAAACATTAAGAAATAATCTTAATGCCACCATTGAGCAGTTTGCTACTGAAGCTCTTCGTACCTTGTGTCTTGCCTATATGGATCTGGAAAATGGATTCTCTCCTGATGATGCTATTCCACTCTCTGGGTACACTTGCATAGGAATTGTAGGTATAAAGGATCCCGTTCGTCCTGGAGTCAAGGAGTCTGTTGCACTTTGTCGTTCAGCAGGCGTGACTGTTCGGATGGTCACTGGAGATAACATTAATACTGCAAAAGCCATAGCTAGGGAATGTGGTATACTGACCGATGATGGTATCGCTATTGAAGGACCAGTTTTCCGGGAAATGAGTCAAGAGGAAATGCTTAAAGTGATTCCCAAAATTCAGGTACTGTAGTCATTTTTCGTTTGTTAGAGAATGAAGTCATTATTGCTGTGAAGTCTTCTGGAAAAGTTCCAACCTAGTTGTGATTTCTCATTAAAGAATACACTCTTTTTACTTCTACAGGTGATGGCTAGGTCTTCTCCACTAGACAAGCACACATTGGTAAAGCAATTGCGGACAACATTCAATGAAGTTGTTGCAGTCACTGGTGATGGGACCAATGATGCTCCTGCACTTCATGAAGCAGATATTGGACTTGCAATGGGAATTGCTGGAACTGAGGTGAATACAATGATTTCATTCCTTTTAGTTCATTTTAACCACAATCCCTTGTTTGGATTCTTTATGAAGTACCAAATGCTCATTGCATGAGATGGTTACATGCACAATCAGTTTGAGAACTATAAGTATGGTAGGACTGTAAATACGAAGCAGGAGAATTAAGTCACTACGTGCTTTTGCATTTTACTGTCTGGATCATGTTTTTAAATAGGTAATGCTTCTAATGCTCGCAACAACTGTCCCAGAATATTTTGTTTTCCTAGTGAGGAAATTAAAGGACTATTACCTGACAAATGAATTTCATGAAAATAAGATGGAAATATGCATGTGTCTTGGGGGGGAAACAAAAAGGAAAAGAATTATGTCCCACTTGGCTGTTCAGCTTCTAAGACCACTGATTCTATATTGCAAATTTTTCCAGATAACACAATTAGATTGAGACGTAACATCATTGACCTTCCCCTGACTTTTGATTTCAGGTTGCCAAAGAGAGTGCTGATGTTATCATACTGGATGACAACTTCTCCACAATTGTTACCGTAGCCAAATGGGGACGCTCAGTCTACATAAATATTCAAAAATTTGTTCAGTTTCAGCTGACTGTTAATATTGTTGCTTTGGTAGTTAACTTCGCTTCAGCTTGTGTGACAGGTCAGGAACCCTTTTCCTCTTGTTCTACCATTCTTTCAACTGTTTTTCAGTTTAGTCATAATTTCTGAATAGCCAATCAAAATGCATTCTTTTTGCTCATTCCTATGTTTTTTTGCGAACTATGCTTCAGGAAGCGCTCCCCTCACTGCTGTTCAACTTCTGTGGGTCAACATGATTATGGATACCTTAGGAGCACTTGCTTTAGCAACAGAGCCCCCTAATGACGAACTAATGAAAAGAGCACCAGTAGGGAGGAAAGGAAACTTTATCAGCAACGTCATGTGGAGAAATATCTTGGGCCAATCTCTATATCAGTTCTTAGTTATATGGTTCCTACAAGTATATGGGAAAACAATATTTCGTCTTGATGGCCCGGATGCTAACCTTACCCTCAACACAATTATTTTCAACTCATTCGTCTTCTGCCAGGTAAATTATAAACATTTTAAAAAGTTTAGTGAAACCGTTTGGTTTCTAGTACCAAGTATGGTTCGGGGACAAGCCTCAGTGGTTTACCTGACACATTTTTCTGGTTCTAAATGCAGCTTTTCAATGAAGTGAACTCCCGAGAGATGGAAAAAATTGAGGTTTGGGAAGGCATACTGGATAACTATGTATTTGTGACAGTTATCGGTGTAACTCTCTTCTTCCAAATCATAATCATCGAATACCTGGGGACATTTGCCAACACCACTCCCCTCTCATTTGCTCAATGGTTCGTAAGTGTATTTTTCGGGTTCTTGGGCATGCCAATTGCTGTACACTTGAAAAAGATGCAGATATGAAGTCCATAGTGTTGTCATATCTTTTGTACAATCATTTGAAGGAGCAGCTGTTAATAGTAACTCACTCTTTGTGGTAGCAAAATGACCTCTTCGGCCCAACTAGGAGGAAAAGAAGTAACAAATCTTGGTCCATTGTAGCATCACTAACACAGTTGTAAGATACCAATTTTTTTCTTCTATTTCCCTGTTTTTTCTTTGTATTGAAGAAACAAAAGGAGGTAAATCTGTGTCGTAGGATATCATGCTCAAACTTGTAAAGCAATTTCTTGTAGTTTACTTCAATTTCAGTGCATAGAAACAGTGCTGCTCCTTCAAATTATGATATTTTTCCGCGTTAAGCTTTGCTTCTGTTTCCTTTTTACTTTTTGTTAAATCTGATTACAGCTGCTTAAAAGATTTCTGATTAAACTCTTGAGCAAGTTATGCTTCATCTAAGCATATAATCTTCTTGGAAGATTTCTTAGTAGGTTTATGAAATTTGGGTTTACTGTTAGAACCTATGATACTTGAATAGGTAATCTTTATATTTAGTTTGAAACTTTCTTATCAGTACCAACAAAAAAGGGTAACCTCTTTAATTAGAGGGTGTCCATGGTTAAGCTCGACTGAGTATGTTAAAATCTTAAAGAAATTTATACCATATTAGAATGATCTAATGAAGTTGTTAGCTTTGTTTTTGAATAATCAACACAACAATAAGAGAGAGGGAGATTGAATCAAGAAATTAAAAATCACTTCAATTCATCTTTGTTGTTCAGCTTGGCACACAACAAGGAGTAATACTTTTACAATTTATATTTGATTCATTTTATTGATTAAAGAAAACATCTTTACCTTGTGGATGTTTTCGTTGTCGTTCATCTTTAATTTCATTCAAGAATATCACCTCTAACTACGACAACTATTGTTTCTATAAATCATTACTCCATTAACGAATACCAACGTAATAGAACTAAAATATTATATTATATTAGATTTGATTTGAGTATTCTAATTAATCTTTTCAAAGTAATAACACACGAGGCACAACTTGATCCATTAAGGCAGGGAGCACATCATCTACACAAGTTTTACCCCAACTGTACTCAAGGAGATTGATAGAAGGTGAGAAAGGTCAATGATGATTTCGATTACATATCCACAAAAGATTTTTTTTTTTTGGATTCTGTTATCTAATTTAATTTCTTTAATAAATATAAACAATTAAAATTTTATATATGACATTTATTAGACTAATATTTTCAAGTTATAGCAGTAGAATAAAACTTTCAAGTTGTAACAATAAAAAATTTCAGGTTATAACAATTTATTAAAAAAAAATATTTTTTTAATTGTAAAAATAATAATAAAAAGATAAAAAAGAAAAATAAATCGATTTTGAAGAAAAAAAATGGAAATAGGTGTATTAATTAAATTTGAATTGATTGATGATAATTATTAGTTAGCATAAATTTAGGAGATTCAAACTAATTAGGAATATTTGTTTTCCTTAATTCACTCTAATCTGTTAAAATTAATTAAAAAGTCTTATTTTATCCATTTTTTCTTCAACGTTTCTCTCTCTACGTTTTTTTTTCAGAATTGTTATCACTGATGAGTAAATCAATTTTTTTTTGTTTGAAAAATCTTGATTGTGTTGTGATGGACGACTTCTTATCTATATTAATTAAACATGGTGGTAGATAGGATCCTTCGGGTTAGTATTTTTTATGATTTATTGCTTGTATTTGTATATTACTGAAATGAAAAAAAAAACAATGAAACTGTAAATCACATTTTTGTGATTTTGTTTTTGTTTATTAGATTTAAGTTGTGATGTTTTTTGTATAAACAATGCATTTTGTTCATAATACATAATAATTTTTGTGAAACAGTAGTTAATGAAAATCTCTGATTTTGTTGGTACGTTTCTGATTTTTTTTTTGTTATTTTGTATACTGTATATACCCTGATTTCATGTGAAATTGGCTTAATATATGAATGATTTGAGTATAAATGTATATAAAATTAATAGTTTTATCGTTGTAAAGTTATGAAATTTGTGGGAAAAAAAGTATGAAATTTGTTGTAACATTGTTATGAAACATGTATTTCTTTAGTCAATTTGATAATAATAATTAGATGAATTTGGTATGCAGATTAAAATTATAATATAGAATACTGTTTTGTTTCTTGAAAATATAAATAAAATGTATAGGTAGGAATGAATTTGGTAGTGTAAATGGAATGATATTGGTATGAAAATGTATTTACTATTGTGTAAAATTTTTTTAGTAAAAAGTATGAAGATTTGTATGAAAAGAGTATTAAGTTGGTATGAAATGTGAAATGTTATTTTTTATATAATGTGTTTTATGGTGTGAATTATTGTAGAATGTTTTGAAATGGTATTGTTATGAATAAGTAGTGACGATTGTGTATAAATTTGTGTGAGAAGAATGAACTAATTGGTATGAAAAATTATTTAGTATTGTGTAAAAAATATGAGTAAGAAGTATGATTATTTGTATGAAAGGTGTATTAAGTTGGTCTGAAATGTGAAATGTTATTTTTTTATGAAATCTGTTTTATTGTATGAATTCTGGTAGACTGTCTGGAGTGATATTTGTATGAATAAGTTATGACGAGTGTGTATAATTTTGTGTGAGTAGAATGAAGTTGTGGATGAAATTTGTATTATCTTTGGTATGAAAAGTTAATATAAATACAATATATTTATAATTGTTTTGTATTATGTAAGACTAACTGTTTTTTTTTTTTAATGAAACAGGGAAATATGTTGATTTTCAGATGGAGGAGATAGTTCGGCGTGGTTAGTCGGAATCGCCGATTAACTCGGTGATTCGCCCTTTGGTGTAGTTCGTCGCCGTCTTGCACTAACATTCAACATGGTCGTGCTCTGTGTCATTGGGCAAGATGGTACTGCTTCGCGGAATTATTCGGCCAAACGCCAACTGCTCCTTTCATTGCCTTTTTGATCTTGCTCCTTCAGGGCTTCGCGTACTGGAATAAAGGGCGGAGTGCGTCCCTTCGGCGAATTGCCAAGTGTGATTTGCGATGCTCAGGCTTCAGCTTCTTCGTTCTTTTCAGCCTTTTTGTTCCTTTTTGCACCTAAGTGTCCATGCTTCCACTAAAACTTCAAATACCTGAAACTTAAGAGTTTTTATCAGATATTGAGACAAAATAAACATTTGAGGACACTATTTCTATCAAAATAAAGCCCTAAATGAGTCCAATTTGTGGACTCATCAATCTTTAAGAATACTTAATCCACGCTTGTTAAGACAATATAATTTACAATTAGGTTGTAAATTGTCTAGGATAAAAAATATGTAAAACAAAAATGTAACTAAGGTTGTTATAAGATACAATTATCACTATTTTATATTGTCATAATCGTTTATACAAGGTATTTATACATGTTGGATACCAACTTCATTTTTTTTTTGTGTTAGAATATGAATTTGGATGCCAAAGGTGTATAGTTTGGATACCAATTATAAGTCAGAGTTAGTTCATGAACTCTAAATTAGTAGTATGATTTCTTTTTAGTTAATAAGACACTGTAAAATCATAAACTCTAAATGTTGAATCCAATTTGTATATAACTGTTATCCCGAGAATTATTATAGTCAATGTGTAATTTATCTTTAGAATGGTGTATCCATTTGGAATGCAGTCTGTATATAACTAGTATCCTGCGATTACAATAGTCAATCTGTAATTCATATGTAGTTGGTATCTTTTTGGAATAAAACGGTGGATATTATATATATCAAATACTTAAAGTTGTAATAAACACAAAAATATCGTCCAAAAGTTAAAAAAAACTTGTAATTCTAAAAAGTCTAAGGTGCAATCAACTATCTCAAATTTGATCTCTGTGATCTTGGTGTAGGATAATTGCTGGTATTCTAAGCATGTTCTTTTGTTATGCGGGGTCCACCAAATTTGCTAGCAACAGTGCCAGTTACTTCACTCTCATTGGTTGCGCCATCGTCATTCTTTGTTTTTCCATAATGTCATATGATTGTGGCATACCTTTGACGATAGTACTTTGCATCGATATTAACAGAACGCATATCAAAAACTCAATTACTGATGTATTCAGCAAATAGACATGTGTACAAACCACAATCACTGGAGAAAATTGAAAGAAAAATCATTTTATACCATTTTCATACCAATGTTAAAAATTTAAATACATTAATGAATAAATTGAAAAAGAAACCTTCATATTAGAAAAAATCTCAATTTCATATCAATATTAGTCATAATTCATGCAAAACAGAGTAATTTAACAATTCATACCATTGGGCTACTGATATCAAACCAATTTCATACCAATGTCAAAACACAATTCATACCATTTGCATACCAATATTATATCACATTTCCTATAATATCCCAAAATCATATATTAAAGTCAGATTCATACAAATACTATTCACATTTCGTACAAGTTTCACCCAAACAAAAGTTTCAAAACAACAATAAGCATGTGATATTTTTAGCAAAAAAATCACTAATTTGAATAATGTGAAAATAAATTAAATATAATACTTATCCTAAACAATTTTTTTGCCTTTTTTGGATATTGGGATTTCTGATTCCTTTTTTGTCGTTCTTCTTGTTGATGGTTTTGAAGATTGAGCAATTTCTACATTTGTTTTTATTTTGTTTTTTTCTTTTTTATTTCACTAACAGAATTCGAATCAAAAGGGGTTTCTACAATTTTTCCCTTCCTCTTCTTTCCCTTTTGATTTGCCGGACTCACCCTTTTCTTTGCTTCATTTTTTTTCTCTTTTTGATAATTCGACTAAGAGGAACCACAATTTGCAGGAATTTCAATATTTTCTTCGTGCGTAGATGTCATCCCACCATTAAATCATATAAATGTGGAAGAGTTCTACTTATTTTCTTTTTGAATGAAGAAAGCGAACGTTGAAAATGGTGAGAGAGAAAAAATTAGTTTTCTGTAAAAGAGAAACGTGGGGGTGGGGGTGTGGGGTTTGCGTGTGGATAAAAGAGGAAGGTGAAGGTTGTTGTGTGAAATCTGAAAAAAAATTCCTAAAATGGTGTAATAGATAATGACAATTGATTCTCTAATATTAATGTTATCCCTAAAATGGTGTAAGAGATAATGACAATTGATTCTCTAATATTAATGTTATTTCTCTTATTTATTAATTATAATGTAATTATAAAAATAATAACTAATTAATAAAATAAAATAAATTAAATTATAAATTAAAACTAATCTGTTAATATTTATAATTGAACTGTTATAAGTAGTAATATAAAAAAAGTAAATCTAAAGACTATAATATTAAGCCTTAAATAGATATATGATGTGATTTTTTCATATAAACAGAGTGTTATGTAGATTTGATAAAATCAAAATCAATCAATCAACCCACCTAATCCATTCAAGTTATTTATTAGCTCAACTTATTTCAGCCATTAAAAATTATGTTGAGATGTAGTCCAAATTGAATCATGAAAAATCTTGTCAATTTTTTTTTTAAAAAATATTTTGTGAATATATTATATATAGCTATACTAAAGAAAAATAACAATTTTATTATCTACTTTATGAAAGAACAAATAAAATAATTAAAACTTAATAAGAATTGAATGAGTTAAATTATGACCCACATTTTAGTTCATTTCCACCTAACTCATTTCAGTCCAAGTAATTATTTCAACCCACATTTTATCCCATTTAAAAATTTAGTAACTATTTTAAAAATTTGCATTTTATTTTCATCTTTAAAAAAGAGGAAAAGAAAAGGGTGAAAGAACAAAAAGAGAAAAGTTACTTAGTTTATCCTTTTTTTTTAAATCCAGTACAACCAAAACACACTTTTTTTTTAATTTTTTTAAAAATATCCAACTCAATTTATGTTTTTGAATTTAAAATAATTACAATTGTCTTTTATAGTTAAGCACGTTTTGACTTCTTTTCTATAGAAAATTTTATTTCTAAAAATTTAAAATTAATTGCAATTATCTTTTACAGTCAAGCAATTATAATGTTTATCATTATTAAAACATTATCACTTTCAAAATTCGTTGTTTTCTTATAAATGACATGGTCACATAGAATAGTGAGCTTTGAATTTAGATTATTAAAATAAGATTATCTATTTGTCTCATTATTGTCTACTTTTATTCTTCTTTGTAATTACTGATTCTTTAATCATTTCATTTCCAGTTAAGCCCCCCAATTTAGATCAATAGTCGAAAGAGCTGTTGAGATTGATTTTAGTTTTGCATATGTAGATTAATAACAAGCTTAATAAAGTTGTTAAGGCATTGATATCTGTTGGTGTTTATGCATTTTAATATTAAAATAAAAATATTAAATGCATATGTTAGTGGCTATAAGTTGACAAGAATGTGATCATTACTTTGGTGTAACTCTTGTAACCACTATTGCCATGATCTATCACTAATTCCACTCATTACTCTACCTCTTTATTCTTGTAACCTATGTAACTTATAGGTCATTCACTTATCCAATTTACTACCCATTATCTTCTTATTCATTGCAACGGTCTTCCTTTGGGTTGAAGAAAAGGAAAAGAAATAGTGTAAGAAAAGATGTAAAGTTTATATTGAGGTTGTGTAGTGAAAGAGAGAGTTGAGACATAGAAAAATATTCTAAGTCTTCAACTCTTCAACTATATTCACTATACAAAAGAGAGTATATATATGTTGAAGAAATGTGTTCTTTTTGTGGATTTTTGGACTCTTCAACTAATTCGGAGTTGTTTGAGTTGTACACATTGTTGGGCTGTTGTATCCTAGAGGGACAAATCAAGAGTGATACTGCTGGATCGATGTAGATTATGCCGCAGTGGGCTTGAATCTCCTTAAAAAAAGCGAGATATTCGTGTCTCAGCCTAAAGATTTGTTTATACATTTTTGTTCATTTTATTTCAACTATAATTTATTATATTTGTGGTATATTACACCAACAATATCATTACGTTCATTTGTATATAAGGATAATACGTAAGGTCAAACTTTTCAATGTACACAACAATTATGTATATAAGGATCAATATGGGTAAGTTTTTATGTCTTTGATTTCATATTTTTTTTAATTATAAGGTAGAAATAATATTAAAATTATTATTTTATTAAAATAATTAAATTTAATGTACTCAAACAAACAATATAATAAATTATCACAAATTATTTCTTTAATATTTACCGCACATTGTGCGGGTACTAGTATAGAAATAATAGAAAATAAATTACCGTCATATCCTTCATATTCTCTTTTTCTTCTACTCGATTAACTCACACCGAGCGTCATATCCTCTTATTCTCTTCATTTATAAATTCAATTAAATCTCATTTTTTGATCGGACATGGGTTTTAAAAAAGTATGGGCAATTCATGCTTATGATTGGATAAAACGAAATGTACGTAGAAGTTTGATTAGTCGATGATACATTAAAAAGCTGATTCGTTACAACTTACATATCGATGATATACTGAAAAACTGGGTTTGTTACATATTAAAAAACCACATATTTCTTATGTCAAATCCAGTGGGTAGAGCAATCCACGAGCAGTTGAAAAGCAGATGAATGATTTTTTTCTTTTTTCTTTTGATACAAGTATTTTTTTCTAAATTTTTCTTTTCGAAATTGCGTTTACTACGACATACTCTCAATGCTAGATGGAAAATTTTATGTGATGTGTTACTATATGCCGAGCTAGAAGAACAGTGACATAATCATGCAAAATTAAGAAAGATATGTCAAGATTTTTCAAATGTCTTATATCCCAGAAGTGCATGATAAATGACGTTAAAGCCCAATTTGCATAAGAAATTAAATGAGGTACTTCAGATAGAAAGATTTTCCCTTCTTCAAACTCCGATTCATAATTTTCATAGAGAATTCTCTGATTAAGGATAGATCAAGAATCTTTTTGCATCATATCTAAGAAACTTTGATTAAAGATATCATTAAAAAAAAATTGTTGCCTGCTAAGAGACGTACGGTCAAATAAGCGTAAGAAAAAAAAATCCAAAATTTAAAGAATATATTACCCTTATTTAGAAATGGAAGTTTGAAAAGGACGAACAATGACAAATTTGTAATTTTCTTGTTTTATTTGGGGCAATTTCTAAAAGTGACTCTCCTATGCTATGTAAATATACCGAGAAAATGACATAAATGGTCCCTAAACTATCACAGTAGGTTTAAAATAGTCCCTAAACTAACTTAACGGAAATAGTCTCTTAACTATCTACAATCTTGTCAAGTTTGGTCTGTATCTACTTTTTATAGACACCGTTTACAAACTTCGTAATCCAGCTACTCTCTCTTGATTTTCTTTTTCCAACTTCTTTTCTTCATTGACGCTGCTATAGTAAAGAAAACCTTGTCAAGTTTGGTGTTGTTTTTGTGCAGTTTGGGGTAGTTTGATGATGTTTTTTGGTGCAGTTTTTGTGTAGTTTGGCGCAGTTTCTGTGCTATTTTTTGTGGTGCTCGAGTGCTTTTGGTGCAAATTTTTCATAGTCAGATGTAGTAGTTTGGTATTGATATTTTAATGGTTTGATGTTGCTGTCTAGTGATGTGTTATGTACCGTTTCATGCTGATTTTTTGGTGTTTTAGAGCTGCAATTTGATTCAACTCGAATAAAATAACGACCAACACACAATTACAGTAAGACAGTGAAGAAAAGAATTGGACAAAATAAAGTGAAGAAATAGTGAGATAATAGAGCAAAGAAGTGGCAAAAAAAAAGTCGGGAGATAGAGATAAAATTAGAATAACATGTTTTTATTTATTTATAAAAAGTAGATATAGACCAAACTTGACAAAATTGTAGATATTTAAAGGACTATATTCATTAACTGTATAGTTAAGGGACTATTTTAGACCTATTATAATATGAAGTTTTGACCAAAATAAGCTATTTTAAAAATCAATTCACCAAACTAATACGCTTTTTAAATTTTTTACAAAAGTAGTATAAACGTACTTCATGGTAACGTTTTAGGTTATTTTTATTTTAAAAATTCAACGGACAAAAACTGACGGAGCTGACGACGTTAAATGAATAAACGTTACTGTGAGTAACGTTTTAGGTGTAAAACGTTACTCACAATAACGTTTATTGAGAATCCAATCACGTCAATCCTGCAAATGCAGAATCAAATCCTGCAAATTTAAAACGTTATTCATAGTAACGTTTTACACCTAAAACGTTACTCACAGTAACGTTGTGAGTAACGTTTTAGGAGTAAAACGTTACTATTTTACTAAGAATCCAATCACGGGTCTTCGACTCTTGCAAATTTAGCTATAAAACGTTACCCATAGTAACGTTTTACCTCAAAAACGTGACTGTCAGTTACAACACTCTGTTAAAGTCATATTCCTCCATTTTTTAAACTGACCACATGTGATTATAAAATAAGTGTTGTTGTAAGGATTGTTTTGCATATTCCAACAGTATTCAACAAAACTTTTACTTGTGTTGCCCATTGTTAATATAATATTCACAAAACTTCATCAGGTATGAATTAAATAAGTCAAGTTTATCATATTATTAAGAGATTTTTTAAATAATATTAATAAATTAGAAAAATAATTTTAAAGCTATAGTAAGAACTTAACATAATATGAATAACATTTTATAGCTAAATTTGCAGGATTTATTCTAAATTTGCAGGAGTCCAAGACCCGTGATTGGATTCTTAGTAAAATAGTAACGTTTTATACCTAAAATGTTACTGTGAGTAACGTTTTACACTTAAAACGTTACTGTGAGTAATGTTTTAAATTTGCAGGATTTGATTCAGGATTGACGTGATTGGATTCTCAATAAACGTTATTGTGAGTAACGTTTTACACCTAAAACGTTACTCACAGTAACGTTTATTCATTTAACGTCGTCAGCTCCGTCAGTTTTTATCCGTTGAATTTTTAAAATAAAAATAACCTAAAACGTTACCATGAAGTACGTTTATACTACTTTTGTAAAAAATTTAAAAAGCGTATTAGTTTGGTGAATTTATTTTTAAAATAGCTTATTTTGGTCAATGCTTTTTATAATAGTTTAGGGACCATTTATGTCATTTACTCTAAATATACCATTCTTCTTCATTCTTCACAGAGATTCTAGAATCTGCCATTCTCTTTTGCTCGATCATTTCTTTTTTCTTTTCCATCTCCTTCTCAGGCATTTGTTGCTGCTCTTCGCTCAATCCTAATCATCTTTTTGAATTTCTTTGGTTCGGCTCCAATTGGTCTTCGGTGTTACTATATTTTGAATTACCAATAAATTTTTCATTCTCTTTTTCGGATTTTTTTTCCTTAAATCTATACACTTCTGTGAAATAGACCTATAATGACAATTGTTCTCATCCTTTTTTAAATTCTTAGGTGTGCATATCAACAATTGTATCTAATTTCCTCTTGTATGTCTGAGAATAAAACTAAATACATCTATGACTTTGAATTTTTTATGCACATAATACATCTAAGGTGATTTCTCTGGTGATAGTTTGGATCACTTTCATTTTTTCAATAGTTTTAGTTCAGCTACTTTGACCCGTTTTGGGGTTAAAGGTGAAGTAGAGGAAGGAGTTGAACATGCAATGATGCAGTTTGGTAAAAGTCTTGATCTTTGGTATTAATTCTATATAAATTGCACAAGAATTTTCACGAAGTTGTTATACGCCTTTCAGGAAGGTAAATTTCTTTTCATTTTAATTTTAATGTATTGTACTTTATAGTTCATACTATGTACATTGATTTGTGGAATAAATTAAAATTACATCATGACATTGTTGAGCTTGCAAGAAAGGCAAACTGTCAGGTTACTCATGTTGGTAGTACAACTAATAAAATTGGTGACTCTACAATTGTGGATAAAATTTAATTTTTAGCACAACATGTGTTTCATCGAGATATTTGCTGGAAAAAAGGTGACCAAGCATGTGAAGTTACACAACAGTTACAAGTCAAAACTATTACATTCAAATTTTAAGGCAATTGTGTAATGTCCTAATTACATTGACTCTTTGGTAGAAATCCTATATTAATTGGAGGCTCAATTTGCCGCCTTCATTTCATGCAAATTATGTGTGGTTCCTGAACAACTGAATTACTTTTTTGAATACTTTTATTTGTAGTTCTTATGTTGGTATGTGTAAGTGCAATATTTATGATTGGTGTGTTATATTTGCTTGGATCTGTGTTTTTTACTCTTGCTATCCTCAAACTTTCTGTTAAAAATAAAAAATTAGATGCATAAAAATACCTCAGGTTGAAAACTGATCAGTTTATGCTTTTAGCGTTTCACATGTATTCTCTCCATTAATATTGAAATGTAATTTTTATTTATGCCTTTCGATGGAGATGACCCATTTCAGGGTAATTATTTTGTTTTAGTTGTGTATCCTCTGTCTCTTTTGAGATCAGCTATGGTAGTTATAACTATAAAATTTTACCAATGCATGATATATGTAGTAGGAAATATTTTGATAGTATTAGTTGTTTCCATAGTATAGAATACAATTTTCCTTATGTACTTTTCTGTAACATCATCTTCGTATAAATGAATTTTTAGTAGTTTACCACTATAATATCCAAGGTATTTAATCACATGTGTGGAAATCATCAATAAAATTTTGTTGCCTTTCTTTTTCAGCAGGTTTATCTGTAACGACCTGATTCCGTCGTTATGGAAAAGCCAGCGGGTAAAAAAAATTTTGGGTCGGAAAACTTTTTCATAGTAACGTGAGATTTTCTAGCCTAGTCCAGAATTGGACAAAATTGAAGTCATGTGAGTCTAGGGGAATCTGGTAATGATTGGGTAATTTAATAAGAAATTTGATTGTATGAGTAGATAACTAAGACGTTAAGGAATCAGTACGACTTTATTGAATTGAGTTCGAGCGAGTAGAACTCCCGAAACTGACTTAGCGTGAACGGGTATTGTCTGAGTGTCAAGGGATGAATGTGTGTTGTGAAATGGGGGATTGAAACTCTTAAATCGATTCACTGGTTTCGTGCAAGCCGCTATGGCGGGATTATTCATGTCAAGGCTGGGCCGCTGTAGAGGGATGGGGGTCGCCATAGCGGGCCAATCGCGAATTAAGTCGAAAATAAACCCCAAAATTGTTATTTTCTGCAAATTTCATTCTTGAGAGCTAGGAGACGACCCCAAGTGGATTCTTGACGGGTTTTTACCATTCTTGAGGATAAAGGTAAGGTTTTCACTCCCCGAATTCGTTTTTTGATCCGTAGAATTTAAATTCATGGGTAATTATTGTTGGGGGAGGGTTTTGGAGCTGTTTGGAGGGTGGAAAAAACCCTAATTTGGGGTATTAGGATCAACGGTTTGGCTTAGGGTTGATAGCGTTGATTTTAATCCGGGTAATTAGCCATCATTTATTGATCCTCGCATTATATTGATTGTTTGTAGACCAAGAACTAGCGAAAATAATCCGAAAAGGGAAGAATCAAGTTTCTTAGGAGGATTCAAGCTTCGTTCGAGGTAGGTGATGGTTGTGATTTCATGTTGGTGTGATGTATGTTAGTAATTACTTCATTATAATGCATGTATGTATGTGAATGTTGCATTATTGATCATACGAATCGTAAATGAATATGAATGAAGAATTGTATGTCATGAATCAACTCTTGATTGTATGATTATGAGAATGTATATTATGATTGTGATTGTGGCTTGTTGAATGGATCGGGTGTTACGTTCCAACACACTAATTTGGATCGGATACCATGTACCGGTACACTAACAGTTTGGGTATGGGTTCCATGAGAGGACCATTGAATTGGGTTCCGTGAGAGGACCATTGAATTGTGTTGTGTATCTACTTGTGATGATTATGTTAATATCTAATGATGATTGATATTGGAAGACTGTATGTTGCTCTAAAATGATAACCAATGTGTATTATTGAGAGCGTGGAATGCTACATTGATCTTGAAAATATGACTAATATTGTATATGTTTGGTATATGTATGTTTTATAATGTTATGGTTCCTTGCATGTGTTTCACTTATTGGGATAGTCACACTGCGGTTGTGTACTGATACTGCACTTGCTCTTTCTTTGTTGAGTACAGGGCACCTTTAGGCGGTTATTGATAGACCTCAGCTAAGAGATCAGTGATCGAGACCGGATTTCAAGGGTGAGCCAGTTCTTTCAGGCTGTCACGAAATCCTTCATTTTTGTTTAGTCCATTCTCTTCGGACTCATACTATTGTTAGATGTTTCTTATGCTCAGTTTTGGGTTGTACCCATTCCCTTAGACTTGTTGCACTTTAGATGTTTTGGTACAATAACTTTCAGGTTCTAAGGGTTATGACTTTCGCATTAGTTTGGTTAAGTTATTTGTTTAAACCTTTGGAGTTTATGGGAACTCTATATAATCTATGCATTTAAACCTGTTTCCATATCTTTAAATGCCTAATTTTCGTTAAATTGCTTAGTCGGGTTGTAGTAATGGTTCTCCCATTGGAGGGTTAGTGTGGGTGCCAATTACGACGGTCTGGGTCATGACATTACCAAAATCTTTTGGGTCCATCATTTAATAACTCAAAAAGTACGTTTTTATCGAACAACCTTAGTCTCTATCATTTATGTTTGTGTTCAAGAAATATATTTCAAATGTATAATATCCATATCTTTCAGTATTGAGGTGCTTTCTTACTTCCATTTTTTCCGCTGAAATTTTGTGTGGATGAACGAGATCTTCTTAGAGTACTAAATGAATGATACGTTGAAGTACTCCACCGTGTCTTTTTGATCTATTTTAAATTTGATGATTGAATAGTAATCATGTGATTTTGAGGTTTTATTTCTCACGTTTATAGTAGGGTTCTTGTATATTGTCTTGAAATGGATGTTTTGAGTTGTATTTCAGTACACAACGATGTTATTTGAATTAATAAAATTGCGTTGTTATACTTTTTTTTTCAAGAAAGCTCTCACATCATATTTACTATTCTGGGATGATTAAAACTATGTCAAGAAAGTTAAAATGTTAACTCGATTTGCCCCATAGTAATTTTCCAGATATATGAGTTATGACGGATAAAACGTTTTTGTTCCTTTTTGCTTCAATTAAGTTAGAACCTAGAGCCTAATGGCACAACATACAAAGTACCGATATAGACATTCACACTTCTTTTGATCCTATCTTTCTTTTATAGGTAGTGTTGAACTACAATTCTTCATTTGATAAGATCTTCATTTGCTTGTGGATGGTTCAAGTTCAAACTTAGTAAAATGTACAATACATTATGTACTCTCCAATTTATCCCGATTTGCAAGGGGATAATTGCTCTTTTTCCCTTTCTGGTGTTCAACATAAATTAGTTTTTGTGATGCATAATATCTTTTCACATGTTTATTCTTTCATTACTGCTGGACCACATAATTCATGTGAATGTCATTCAATTATAGATATATTTTTTATGATGATAGAGTTTCCTTTTATCTTTTTGATATGTATAGCAACTCTTAAAAAATATTTAGTGAATGATTTCCTCGAAGAAAGCTATGTTTTCTAGATGTTCTTTCAAAAATGTTAACTCATAAAATGCTCCATTTTGTTTGTAAAGAGAAAGCATTTTTCTCTTCTTAAGAATGTCTAACTTGTAGCTACAGTGATATCAACATAACTGACATAATTAAAATAAGAGATATGCAAATGAGCATATGTTATCCCTTGCATATTAAGATACATTAAATTAGTACTAATTGTAGAACAAACAAACTATGTGTTTAACAACATTTAGTCTAGGCTATTTATTGAAGTAGTTTTCTTCTTCTTCTTTTTTTGGTGTAAAAGGCAATTTTATTCAGTATTAAGTTAAATCATACATAGTAGTTGTATTTAGGAGAGCCTAATCCATCTTTGTCCATTTGTAGTTTTGATAGTGCATCTTCTCAATGAATTGACGTGAAATGATTTGATAGTCTGAATGGTCAAATTTCAATTCAAGATTTCAAGTTTTAAATTTCACCTTTCCATTCATTTTGTGTTTGTCCAGCTACTTAAATTTTAATTGCTTATTTTTAGCTAGCCTTACTTAACATTGTAGGAATGAGAGGAATTTCCCACCGTTGCTCAACTCTCTCCATCAAGGATGTTTGCTTATATATCTTTATGCCTATCGGAAGGTATACCTTACCTGGTAAGATTTTGATACAATGAGGGCTAAGCTTCATAAAGGGAGTGAGAACTAAGCTTTCATAAAATTGTAATTAAAATCTCTAAACCTTGAGATCTGCTTCGCTATCAAATTGTCATTACTCTCATTGCATCAGTTATAATCATTTTTTTTTGTTTTTAACAATTAAATGAGTTTTTGTGTTTATCTTCATAATCTTTACACCCTTGCTTTCTCTTTTTGTTTTGATTCCTTTTTATTGAATTCAGGTCAAAGTGGATTGTGGGATACTTATGAAGTAGCAAGGTGAAGTTGTGTTAGCGCTTGATTTTATAAGAAACGATTGAGTATGTTATGATTGTAGAAGCATTCGAAACCTCCAAATACAATTTTAATACTACAAGCTTTTGTGAAATGACAAATTTTGAACTAATCTGACCTTTCTGTCATGCTTCAATTTTCTCAGTTATTGAGAAAGTAAAATGTGGGGTCTGTGCTCAGCACAAACATAACCAGCAAGTGTGTGTATATATTACCCTTATTTAGAAATGGGACTTAAAAAGGACCAACACTACATCTTTTCATTGTACTAAAGGCAGTAGTAATTGTACATTTAGAAATGGGACTTAAAAAGGACCAACACTGCATCTTTTCATTGTACTAAAGGTAGTACTAATTGTACATCAATAAAGACGTCTCTCATTTTCCTTTCACTTTGTCTAGAAGTTTCTTACTATATCTCACAATTTTCTAACCCTAATTTCTCTCCTCCTTGCTAAGGTCGCTCTATTCTCTCAACTCTTCTTTCTACTTCTCAACTCTTCAATGGCGAATCCATCTGTTGCTTAGTCTTTTATGTTTGTCTACAGACTTTAAATCTCTCTCTGAAGCTTTGCTGAAGATTTCTGTTTGTTTCGGACGCGCTACGCAGGTACTTCTTCATGATTTAAGCGAAATTTACATGTTTGCTCCATCATTTGCCCTTTCTCCGATTCCTAATTTGTCTTCTGTAGACCATATTAAGGCATATTATACTGTATGTACTGCAAACTTCTGCTCAATAATTGCATGTATTTGTCTATTGCACTATCTTCACCATCGAACCACCAGAACCCCTCAAAACCGCAAAATTGGCTTTCACACTTTCAGTGCTTGGAAGCTCGGGTTTCAAGGGTTTCTCGGTTTCTTTTTTTCCTATTGTTTACGCTTTCAATTTCAGATCTTTGTACTCTTCAATTTTGGGATGGTTTTTGCCTTTTTCCATCTGGAACTGTCTAAATCTATTTCATCTTTAAGTTAGATTTGATCCTACTAGCCGTTGATAAATTCATCAAATTTATCCACAAATTCTTTTTTTTTTGGTTGGTCTCAACGGACTTACATGGAGATTCCACCATTCATGTCAACCTTAGTTTTCCTACTTAAACATATTCTGATTTGTCACATATGTTGTATCCTCACATGTTCGGTATTCAGAGCTTTTATATGTCTTTGCTTTCATTTCCCTCAATAGTTGTCCAAAGAAATTCATTAGTATATATATATGAGGCAGATGCAAAAGCCCAACATATGTATGATGAAAAAAATGTACAATCAGGATTAGTTGCATTTAATTTTTAAAAATATTGAAAAGTTTATATCATTATTGGAGTTTGAAAATTGTTCTAAATTAAAATAAAATTATAAGTAAAGACTTTCACCCACTAGCCACATATTATGGAAGCATATTAAATGAAAGTTGAAAATTTTAAATTTATTTTGAATGTTAAAAAAATTGTCAATTTAATTTGTGTTTTTTTTTTCGAAAAAAAAAAGAGAGTAGTTTTAATTAATTACAATCATATTGTGATCAAATTTGGTTAGGAAATAATTTCATGTACAATTTCAAATAATGTTAACTTAAAATAAATATATCAACTCAAAATTATTAGTTTTCAAAATTTTCAATTCAACAAAAATATATAGATTACACCACAAATTTCCAACATGAAAATTGACAATGCGAGATTCAAATTATAATTAAATAGTCTTATACTAATTCTAAGGAAAAAATTATATTCAATTAAAGTATAATAATGCTTATCTTAAAAATCATGTTGTCTAATTTGGATTTCTTTATATATACTCAACTATTAAATGAAAAATAAAATATTAAAAAAAAAAACATAATCAACTTTATTGTTTATTATTCTAGGAGATATTACAACCAAGTTATCGGGACAAGCTTGAAGTGTAACATATGTATTTTCTTTACCAAAATTAAATGTGCATATAGTGAGGGATACATATTCAACTCCTCTAGTAGCGGATCCTCGCATATGAACATCCTGAATGATTTTCCTCATGATAATCTCTTTTGCATTACGTGTTTTCCCTTGGAACACTCGACAATTCCTTCCCTGCCACCCATGGTCATACGATATATATATATATTTGAGCATTGATACGTACTCTTGCCTCTCATGTGTGTTATTGCCCATTTCACCTCATCCTGCCATGTCATAATGTGTCACATGATGCCTTGCCACACCAAGATTTTTTTGTCCAAATTAAGGACACATAAAAAACATATTCTCCACAGCAGCTTGATCACACAATGGACAAGTATATGTCAGATTCAACACATCCCCAATTTAATTACTAGCCTGGCTTTGGTAAGTAGTCTTTTATTCAGAGCCAAAAACAAGATAAATTTCCACTTTGGAGCTTCATAATTAATTAGACCATACGAGCTTCCTCCAGTCCACCTTATTTGATTCTCCTCTCATTTTCTTATATATTGAACTAATAGAATAATTAGACCTCATGCTCAATACACTTCATCTTCTTGTATCCTTTGTGAAGTATATATAGTTGTGCCTTTAAGATCCTTTGCACTTGTTTAGGCAATGTTGCCCATAGTACGTGTGTATCCACACCACCCGGAGTTTTATCCTTTTTTGTATAGCAAATGAAACACTCTTGATGAGTTGAGTCCATCCAGCGTATGATAGAGGATCAATTAGTGATCCTTCCTAGTACGTATTTTATCAATGGGAGACTTACATTGGACAACAAAGAGTCTCTTAGTACCCTAAGATATCTGAAAGGTACCTCTCCTTTGACAAAATTAAGTTCCGCCAACGTTTGAACTTGTAGTTCACCAGGTATTCCACCAAAATATATAACACCTTTTGTCCATATTAGCTATCAATCCTGACGCTTTGGAAAACTCCTGGAAGCAAGCAAATAACTGCATAATAGAGTCTTTATCACCCCTACAGAAAAGTAGTAAATCATCGTCAATACTAAGCTGCACAATTTTCTGTTTTTTGCATTTGGGATGAAATTGAAATCCTACTTTACTTTGTAGAGTCTTCACAAGTCTACTCCTTTTTTTTTTGCAGGAAAGTCTAAAGAGTAGTTATTATGTCTCAAGTTTTGTCAAGTTCAAAAGTGTAATAAAAGTGTTGACAAATGAGGTCAAACTTCAGACAAAATGTTCGATAGTTGACCTTGATATGACTACTATTTAGAAAAAGCATATATAAATTGTGGCAAATTTAAGACATAAACATTTGCAACTTTAGTCTCATATTTCTAAAATGATTCCAAAATGAATATATAAACAAAATAAATTCGACCTTTGCTACCACATAAATTGAGATCCTAAAATTGAATATTTGTACACCCCGCTCTTAAACATAGTGATCTAGAATAATACGAAATCAAAAAATTGGGTTCACTAGCCATTTATTGGATTGATCTTTTAAGTTTAACCAAAACGTAATTCCAAAAGAATTACTTTTTAATGCAAACATATATTTTGAATAAAAATATCCTAAGTTAAAATTTCACAAGGCTTCAATTTTTTTTTTTCAATAGTTAAAAAATATATCAGTTTAGAATTTAGTAGTTTGAACTACACATCTCAAACTCCAGAAAAAATAATAACTGTATTCGTGAATTTTGAGCTATCATAATTTGAACTTTATGAACTTTTCATGCAATTTTAAATTGCTACCGTTCGAATTTTATGTCAAAATGTTGCAGCTTGAACTCTAGCAGTTTAAAACTGCATGGAAAATATTTTAGCAGAAAATCTTAGAATTTGAAGTCTAGAGGTCTTTTGGTTTGACAACAACAATTAGTTATCTTGATATTATATTTTATTGATAATTTAATTTATTATATAAGAAATAACATGCATTGCATAATTTTCTTTAAAAAATTATTTTAATTACAGCGATACTCTCCGTATTAATTAGTAGAAGAAGGAATTGAGATATTTTTGTATTTTCATTATTTTATTATGGGACAACTAATTTTAATATTATTATTCCACCCTCTAACAAAAATAAGTTATTCCAATACTAATTACTAATTCTGGTATAACTTATTCTAGAATTAAAAATCAAATAATGGATAAGGCAGTATTCCTTCCGATCCTTTTTACTTGTCTATTATATTAAAAATAGATGTTCTTTTTCGCTTATTCGATTTAGAAAATTAAAAGATAATTTATCCATTAGTTCATAATTTACGCCTATTATTAAATATAGTCATTTTGTAAATGTGCAGTAATACATGTTATACATGAAATTTGAATCACAAGCAGGTCATTCTTGTATGTTATTTGAGAAAATACATAAAGTGACACCTGAAGTTGTTTTGAATTTTCAAAAAGACACATTAATTATGCGGGTGTCCTATTACCCCCCTAAACAATTTTGAACTTATATTATTATATCATTTTTCGATCAATTCCAAATTTTAAAAAGCAAGTGTTATCACACATCAATCAATACGTGACACGTGTTAATTTAATTTGAAATAGATTTTTTTTCATTTTAAGTTTTTCTTTATTTCTCTCTCTCTTACTTTTTGACTTATTTTAATTTTATTACTTTAATTTCAATTTCATTGTAAATTCTATTTCATCTTCCACCTCCCACTTTCAAGTTATCCCTCCCTCCATTTTCTTTCTTTCTTTCTTCTTCTTCACCTCCCAGCATCACCTCACCCCACCCCCACGTTAAGTTGAGCCCCTCCTTCATTTTCTTTTTTTTTTACTTCTTCTTCTTCGGTCAAATTCCTTTCTTTCAAAAATCATACTATTTTCTAAACTTTGTTGAGTTATTGATAACCAAACTAATTATTTTTCTAAGAAAAATCAAAATTTTGAAGGTATCATCAATTATTTTATCTCATTTTCATATAACTTCAAAACTAGAAATGATAAATTTTGAAAGAATCAATGAATTCTCCGAAAGTTGAAAAAGTTTAATTGAAATTTGGATTAAAAAAATAAAATAATACCTACTAATCATCTTGAAATCTAATGGGTTTATTAAATTGTTCGAAATGTAAAAAAATATTTAGATATAATTTTAAAATTGAGGAGAGTTAACTAATAGTAGTAAGAAAAGGGAGGTGAAGTTGTGGTAAAAAGTGTCATTGAAAGTGAGAAGCTTTAATGGAGATGACAATGAATTTTGAAGAAGAAGGAAGAAAGAAAAAGAAAAAAATAATAAGGAGAAAAAGTTGAAATAGTAAGAAAAACAAGAAAATATATTTTACAGCAAAATACTTGTAAAAATAAAACTATATTCGTTATTTTAGTTTGTTTACGCTCTTTAAGAGAGTGCATACACTCTCTATGCCAGGTGGACAAAAAATGATGTAATATTATCAGTTCACAATTGTTTAGGAGGTAATAAAACGCTTGCATAGTTTAAGAGTCTTTTTAAAAATTCGAAACGACTTCAGGTGTCACTTTATGTCTTTTCTCATATTATTTCAATATAATATGATTCATTTGCATATCAAAGAGGACAGAGTATATCCTTTATGAAAATTGGGAAAATTTTCATACAATTATAATTATCTAATTTATATTTAAAAATATAATTTAAAACTACATTATAAGTTTTAGCACAAAATATAATTTGGTATAAAATAATACACAAAACTTTCATATTTTTTCTAATAGAAGTGTTTAAAAATTTGGTATACAATATTATACACCTAATATACAATATTATACACAATTATAAAAGATATAATATACAATTTTATACACTATTATACAAAGAACAATTTTGTCAAGTTTCGTCTCTTGATTTCTCTCAAATAACAAAATAGAATCTTCTAAAAATTTATCTAGAGGTTGATCTAATAATCACCTATCATCAATAAGTAAGACATCATGAATCATGACAAAATTTGACTGGAGAATATTTTGAAGATTACTTTACAGTTTGCTCTTGAGATATTGCTATAATAATCATATCTTTAATTTGCATTTTTTTTGAGTTATGATTGAAATTTTAAGACGATTCTTATTATGATAGTGTATCTTAACTAAAAATTATGTAAAATAATTTTATGAACCGTGTTATCTCTTAAAATTTTCCTTGACAAGTGGAAAACACTCTTAAGCTTCAATTACACGTGTCTTTATAGCTGTAACGGCATAAAAGACCAAAAAATCCAATTATTGCATATAGTAACTGTAACTATCTAATAAAAATGAGCCAAGATGTATTGTGTGGAGAGTTCCACTGGCATAGTTAGACAAGTCGTGGTGGAATAAAACATCAGTTCGTAATTTTATGAAAGGAGCGTTTTCCAAAAATGTAAGGACAAACTCCAAAGCAAGTGGAGACCACAACAAATAAATTAGTGGAATTTCAAAAGATCTTTTATCACTATCTTCCCATTCCACGTACATCTGAATTCAATATTATTAATGTAATATATTATAATTTAGCACAGGAAAAAGTTAAAGAAAATTCAACATATATTATGTATATATAAAATAATTTCAATTATATATATAACAAAAAGTAATTTTTCGTTAAAAATGATTTAAATGAATCAACCTTTGGTTAATAATCTCAATGTAACCATTTCTCTAAGATTTCATCTTTATATCAAACTATTCTTTCTTTATCTTCTTCTTATTCACGTAAGGAGTTAATAAAATCGGTGAATCATCTTTAAAATTTGTGTGATATATTTTTATTTTTTTTTATTTTGAGAGTGACTGACGAAGATAAATTTGTTTGTTACAGTTAACCCACAAAGGCAGAGTTGATATGTATTTTCAGAAAGGGTCCCTTTTAATCTATTATATTTAAAAAGTGTCCGTTTTAAGAATAAACTCCCCCTATACCCCACTTCCTTTTGCGTTTTCAAGTTGTTGTGTCAAGAAAACAAAGAGTGTTACTGTGGTTTAAGAGAAAAACTAATATAAGACAAATCAAAGTAGTTAGTACAGACATATCATATCTGATAAACATATCATGACACAGCTTGCATTCAGTTCCAACATCTTTTGAACAAAGTAAAAAACCCACATAGTAGAGTCGCCCCTTGTTTTCTATTATGATAAATATATACATAATGAAATGGTTGTCTCTTGTGCACTAAATATCTTTTTTATTCAATTGTTAAAATAAGAAGTTCAGGATTCTTCTTCTTAATCGATTGGGGTTTATTCCATTCATTACCCCTTTTCATGTGAGATTATGTAATTTGATCTGATTAGGAGCATATTCATAGAATGAATGAAGGTATTTCATCTTTAAAACTATCCATGATTACGAAGGTCTGGATCTAGCTTTGGTACCATGTCAAATTAAGTTAAGGATGGGTCTAACTCACCAATATCTGTCGTGAAGCTCACTAATTAATCATAATTTGTGCTTTGAAGAACTCATTTCTACCAAGGAATTGCGCTTCCAATAAATTATTTTCCATTTCGAAGCTCAAACCAAAATCCTATTTAAAATGAGGAGATCTCAACCATTCGACCACAATTCATATCAATAAAATAAAAGCTTAAATATGATTAGTTTATTAGTTTTATCAAGTTAGTATTATAAAAATTAACCGATTACTTTATTGTGTGTGAATCAGTGCATAGAACAAATTTTTAAAAAATTGAAAATAGAAGACATTTTTTTTGTTTTTATTTGTGGTTAAGACATTTTCTTTGTTTTTATTTGTGGTTAAGACATTTTTTTTGTTTTTATTTGTTGTTAAGACATTTTTTTTATATAAGTGCCGTAATTGATTGAAAGAGTATGTAACTATTTGTGAATCAATATATATATATATATATATATTGATTCACAAATAGTTACATACTCTTTCAATCAATTACGGCACTTATTTTTTAGATCTAGAAGTAGGTAAATGCAAAGTCTAAGAGATTAGAATCCCAAATAGCCAAATATAACATATGAAAGATTATATATCTTGAGACAAAGGGATATTTACAAACCCCTTTACAACCACAATCTAATCCCAAATGGCCAAATATAACATATGAAGATAATCTAGAAACAAAGTGATATTTACACACCCCTTTACAACAACAATCAAAAAGTGTTGTATACAAAACAAAGTTAATCCCAAAAAGGAAAAAAGTTGACTTCTAAATTATATTTACCCAAATCTACAAGACAAGATATATTATTTATTGAAAGTTGAAATTCTCTAACACATGTGATCGTAGTGGATGAAGGCTGCTTTTTCAAGCCATGAGTATGCCGTGCTTTCTCAAAATAGGGATCGTATACACTTTTAATTAGTCAAGCTTCAATGCAGATATCAAACACCAAATAGGAAAAATCGAAAAAGTTAAAATTCTCTGGGATCAACAAAGATAGAAAGACCAGGCCGTGATTTAGTCCAGTCACCCACAGACCCGTCACTGTAGTCTTCCCCTAATCGTTTTATACACCATAAGTCCTCGGCGCATGATAGTTTTTTCCAGTGAGGAATTCCTAACTTAAGCGGTTCGCAGCTTGCTACTTCCGTCACCACCACTTCGCAACCCGATTCAGCCGCTAAGTTATGGGCCAAATCACAAAGGGCCTTAGTTAACTTAACGGATAATGGGCCTTCCCCACCAAGCCCATACATAAAATGAAGCCCAAAAGGCCTGAAAACTTCGGGTACAGATGGAACCTTAAGCCATGGAAAAGCCCGGTCCATTAAACGGGTCGTTTTAGCTAAACCCTTCATCATCCTCGATGCACCTCGAACTTCGAGCTTGAACACGTCCTTACAGTTCCACACACTGAGTACAGCCCATGATTCGGGCGGATTCGTTAAGAACTCGTTGATACATGAAAATGTACCCTTTGGAACTGCTACAAAAGTACCTAAATTGAGTTTGTTGTTGAGAATTGAATCGATGTCTTTTGGGAAGAACTCTGTGGTGGAGAATTTATGGCGGTACAGAGTTTCAGCTTCAGTCGGGGTGAGTTTGTAGATAGTTATGGTTTTTGAGATTTTGACCCGGTGAGCGAAAACGGGTTGCACCAGAATGGATGGAGTGCGGAACTTGGCGTAACCGCATTTGTGTGTGAAGAGTTTCACAGAAGCATGGTTATCGTTTTCAGTAGCTATATATGAATATGCAGCGCCATTTTCTCTGAACCATTCTTCCATCTTCCGTACCAATTTCAACCCTATTCCCTTTCTCCTGAAAAAGGGAAACATGATTCACATATTTGTTATTGTTTAATTTTTGTGCATTGATAGTATAACAAATATTTTTTGTTTTAATTTATTTGTCTGATTATAATTGAAACGATCATCAAGAATTTGTTTAATGTTTTAAAATAACTTACTTGAAAAAATTAAAAGCAAGACAAACAAATTAAAACGGAGAAACTATTTATATAATCAGCATGCACGTGCACTAGGTACAACTATTATATGCACCAATTTTCTATGTATGTCCATTATGTTAAACGACACTAATTATATTATTCGAATTATGTGATTTAATTAGAACTAGCTAATATTTTGCGTGAATTAAAATATAAAAAATTAAAAGAATATTTAATAATTAATATACATAAATTGAACTTTAGGGGTATAATTAATTTGAACCATTATCAAAAACTTGTTATGATGTTATAAACAACTCTACTATATAATTATTATAATAATATAGGTAGAGAGCCAACTATAATATTATATATACATACAATATATAATATAAAGAAAATACGAGGTCATTAGAATGTGTCTGATTTAGTAAAATACTAAACAATTATTTGGTCACATGTAAATTATTAAAAAAAATAAAAGTGAAACATAGTTTCACGAAAAATATATATATAAAATAACAATAGAAAGAAAATTAGTTACCGGTGATGAGGAGAGACACGAAGGCCTAAAATATAGGCAAGTTTAGTGAAAACAGGGAGGTGTTGTTGATGAGACAATTTGGGGAAATCGTGATTGTTCCTCCACACTCTCTTTCCACACGTAACGCTTTTGATACAGCCTCTTATCATCCCTACTATTCCCCTGCTTTCTTCTCCCACTACTATCTCTGCCACCTGTTAATCATCATACAATCAAAACTGACAATAAAACACAACTTACTATTATAATTTAAATTCTGAATAGATGTACCAGCATGAGATAAGCAGGGGAATGGCGAACTCTACAAATTGGATCACCTAAAAGGTCAGTGAAAAGAGAGAGTTTTCCACTAGGACCAACTTCACATCTTCTTTCTACTTCTTCCACTTGCCTGCAATCTTTGTTCGCGTTGAATTCTCTGATTACTATTCTCACTTGTTCATTAACCGCCATCATCTTCTTCTTCTCTATTGAAAATAGAAAGTAAAATATTTGTAACTAATTAGAAATGCAGCTTTACTTTTGAGAAAAGATAAATAGATTGGTGTATTTTACGTGACGTTGTAGCAAACACAGAAAGGGGGCCGTTAAGAAAAACCTTTATTTCTATATTTCTGGGTGTCTCGTTAGAGAGTGAGTGAAGGTGAGTAGTTGGTTATAATTTGCAAAATTTAAATACTTTGACAAGGATAATACCTTACTTCTTTCGCTGCCCACTCCCTTTTATACTGATTTTGGCACCCCTCTCTCCGTATTCCCTATAAATTTCCCTACTCCTTGATGGCTAATTTACAATTTAATATTTGATCCATTCAACTATACTTGTCAACTATTGATTTTCCACACTTTTTTAGAAACTATAAATAAAAAGGATAATTTTACTGTATCACTCTTTGAATATAATAAATACAATCTCATGTAATAAAAAAATGACTATAATTAATTATAAGGATAAATTAGGAACTAAATGTAATCCATTGATATCATAAAATAAATAAATATTGTTGGAGAGTAATTTATAACCTAATGAATTACTCCTTTTGAGGTAGTACTAGAGTTTGAAAATAAAATACATTTTCTTGATTCACTTTTATTTGTCTATTTTGAATTTTACACATTTTATAAAAAATAATGAAGTATTTGCCACGTGTCCATATTACTTGATGTATAGTTTTAAGCAATGAAAATCTATTTTTAAAATATTAGATCAATAAAAATAAACGTCATAAATTACAAAAAAAAAAAAAAAAAAACTTTATTACTGATTGAAATTTCCCTACTTACGATCCCTCAGTTAACGGCACGTCTCTCATTTTACAAAATAACTTTAAACACAAAGTTAGGAGCATTTAACAACTCCAATGAGATGGCGGATGACTTGAGGCCTTTCATTTCAAGTGAGTAAATTAAGATTAATTTCAAATAGAGATAAAATGAAATTACAGTAAACTAATGACAATATGAGAATAGTTTTAGTGAAATACTTATAAATTATTCATATAGTTCACTCGACTAATTTACGAATAAAAATCTAAGATGGGATGCTAGTGATTTTAATTTTATCGGTGATTAATTACTGGTTAGTTTAGATAAGTTTTTTGGCAAGTCCCTTTCGATTCCTTTTGTGCAACTCTTCAACTTTCTCATTGGAAGTGGTGAGTGGTGATCCTGCTAATGATAATGAAAGAATTAATTATGCAATTAATCTTCACAAAAGTAGAATTTAATTTGGGTAATGATCATCAAGAAAGTGGAAGAAATGGCTGCGGAGTTTCGTTCCACCTGTACTTTTAATTGCCATAACATAATGACCCTATTTTGTAATCATTGCACTTCACAATAAAGTTTATTTGTTTATAATGAGATTAAAAAAAATGTTTTCATCTTAATATATTTATTTAAATAATTTAAACATTGTTTTAAATTTAAATATTACTTAATTAATCAAGATTATTTTGTTTTTTAACCTCAATATATATAGTTTATTTATTTATAGCATGATAAATATACAATTTTAAATAACAAATCAATCAAATATTAAAAATATATATTAATTTAATAAAATAAAATTATTGTTTAAGTTTGAAAAAACAAAATATTTATGTTTAGTAATTGTGGTAATAGGGATAATTATTGGTGTTAGTGTTTGTAATGATGGTGCTGAACTGCTGATAAATATAGGGTAGACGTGGTTAGTATTATAGTGACTAATCATGATAACGATTGGTAACGATTGATAATGGTACTGAGGGGGAATAATCCAATCAATATTTGTGGTTGTGTAGTACTCTTTCTACCATTTTCCCGTCTAATACGCTACAAATGTATACAACTATGCCAGGGATATCGAAGATATGTTTTTCAAGCTATTGGATCACCTTATATAAATTTTGTGATCATTAAAAGTGAAATTTTATTTCTATTCGAATTTTAACAGTGTACAAAGTTTGATTAGCATTTGTGATACTTCTGTTTTCCCACCAATTTTTACAATTGTGAGGTTCATATTTGTATTACTTTTATACGTTAGATTTCGCAATTGCAAGTCTTGATTTGCAATTGTAAATTTCTGATTTTGCTTACGCTTCTCCCCGTTGCGAGCCACATTTGCAATTGTGAATTTAATAACATCAGAAAAAAAAAAAATTCACCAGTTTTCTGTCCTCCAATTTTTTTCATTCTTTTGTCCGATTCCACTTCGTTTCTTCTCAAATCCTCTTCCAAACCACAAATACTGAAGTAATGAGATTAAAATGTGTGGTAAAATTATCAGACATCAATTAACAGTAAAACTTATTTAAAAAGTCAAAGATAATTGAATTAAAATCGATCTTGTTAATTTTATTTTATTTTTTTGCCAAAACGTCAAGGCAATGAGCCATTACAAGAATATACATTATTGAAGATAAAGGAAACTAGAAGTTAGGAGAAGGTTCAGAGCCTTTTCCACGTACTCTTGTCCTTAATTACTTGTTCAATTTTTCGTTTTTACTTGTTCATTTGACAAATCAAGAAAGATCAATTTTTTTATATCTATTTTACTTTCAATTAATTACTTTGAAAAAGATAGAAATTTTTGAAAATCTTGAATTTTTAACTCATTCACTTCATAATTAATAAAGGTAAAATAGTAAACTCACTATGTCAATCATTATTTTCTTAGAGTCTGTTTGGATGAGATTTTAAACTGGTCAAACTGATTTTTTTGACTTATTGGAGTGTTTAACAATTATCAAAGTGACTTATTTTAAGTCAAAAATGACTTATTTTAAGCCAAAAGCTAAAAGCTAGGTGAGGGGAGCTTTTTTTTTTTTTAACTTAAAAGCCCTTTTACGTTGACTAAGTATATTACCTTTTTGCTCTTAATTCTTTTATACAATTCCCAAATTGCCCATATTGAATTAACCCTAATATCTATTATTATTATTATTATTATTATTATTGTTATTATTATTATTGTTATTGTTATTGTTATTATTATTATTATTATTATTATTATTCCTCTTATAAATAATTTGTGGTGGAAAAGAAATATGTGAATGATAGGAAAATATTATTACTTATGGATGTAAAATATAAATTTATTTTTAAGTATAAAAACCTTAAATTAATCAACTTTTTATCATGTTAACAGCTTAAAGGGTATTTCAGACATTTTGATTAAAAAAAATGTTTACCAACACTTATTTGCCAAACATATCAACAACTTTTTTTCAACTACAACACTTTTATCCAAACACATAACTACTTATTTTTAAAATAAGTTTCAGCACTTTAAAATTTAAGTCAATCTAAACGGGCTCTTACTTTGGTGTAATTATTCAAAAGGACAAATAATTAGGGACAAATAAAGTATATTCTAAGAAGAGAAGATAATAAGGAAATCAGGATGACTTGAGAGATTCTTCAAATGCCTTCCTTCGAAATTTTTTATCATGGATGAGACACAAGTATGATGTGGTAGACAAGAGTTGTATGAGGCTCATTTATATTTTGCCAAGTGGATCACTTTCAGAAAAAGGGGACACTCCTCTTTCTCTCTCTTCCTTTTAACGTTTTTTCCCTTTCTTACTTCTATTACTCTTTTTTTTTCCTTTGGTTTCTTTTATAAAACAATTGTTCCAAATTTTATACTTTCATACTTAAAATAACTCTATTCATGAAAAATATGAAATTCAAAAAAATTTGCTTGACTCATTCTATTTATTACATTTTTATATTGTTTTTCAATCTCATATTAATTATTTATATTATTAAANGCCCCAATTTTTTATTCAATCTTATCAAATAAATAAAAAATTATAAAATCGCATAATAAATTATTACAAAGTTATTTGTTCTCCACTTAAGTAATTGTTTTATCTAACTTTAATTTAATAAAAAAAATTGAACATAAATTATAGTGTACTAGTCTTTAATATAATTCTCCCACATAGTACAAACAATTTCCTCACGTTGAACTTGCATTTTTCGATCATGTGACCGAGAAGACGAACCAACATTGTTACTTTGAGTCATTTGTTGGTCAATATCCTCCGCAACTATATCTTCATGTTCATAAACCATAAATATTTTATCATTACTTTGGTATTTTCGCAAATAATTATGTAACATTGCACAAGCTATGACAATTTTCACTTGTGTATCAATATAATAATGGTTCATGCCTTGTTTCAGTATTCTAAATCTATTTTTTCAAGCTCCAAAAGTCCGTTCAATCACATTGCGTAGAGATGAATGCCTATAATTAAATAGTTCTTTGGCATTTTGAGGCTCTCTTTCACTTCCTCGATAATCTTGCAAATGATAGCGTAGTCCTTTGTATGGAACTTAAAATCCTTTTGTGTTTCGGAAACCAGCATCAACAACATAATATTTATCTACCAAAGACATAAATAATATTTATTCTAAGGATGTAATTTAAAGTTACCATGTGGCGAAAATATGAAACTAAATACTAATAACTTACACATAAAATATAAATGTGCACTTATTAAGGCCATAAAATTAATTTATTAATGTGATTGAAATTTTACCTTAAACCAAGGCCAAAATCGAGTATTATGTCGAATTTTGGAATGTACACCAGTCATATTTTTTGGTTGATAAATGTTGGTGTTATCTTACTAATTGCCTCAGCAACTATTTTAACATGCCGGTTAATTGTTTCAAGTGAATGCTGAAAAGTTTCACAATCGTGAGGTGTAAGTTAAAGTGACTATATGCTGGTGAGAATAATAAGTTTTATGTCGGTGAGAATAATAAATTTTAAAAAGTAATGATGTGATTATAAATTCTATTTACATATGAAACAAATAGTTAGTAGATATAACTGTGGGGTTGTTTTAACAAAATATAAACTAATGGATCAATTATTGTATTAAAATATCTCAAATCATGATATGGAATCACCATGTAATTCCATATCATGGTTTTTGGAGAATATGGTATCACCTCTCATGATATGGAATCATGAGATGGAATCAGCGTAAAATCGCATGTTCAAACGTTGATTCCATCTCACGATACCATATCGTGATATGGTATCGTATGGCCAAACGCCTACTAAGAAGAGAAGATAATGAGGAAATTAGGATGACTTGAGAGATTCTTCTAATGCCTTCCTTCGAAAATATTTATCATGGATGAGGCACAAGTATGATGTGGCAGACAAGAGTTGTATGAGGCTCATTTATATTTTGCCAAGTGGATCACTTTCAGAAAAAAGGCACACTCCTCTTTCTCTCTCTTCCTTTTAACGTTTTTTCCCTTTCTTACTTCTTTTACTTTTTTTTTCCTTTGGTTTCTTTTATAAAACAATTGTTCCAAATTTTATACTTTCATACTTAAAATAACTTTATTCATGAAAAATATGAAATTCAAAAAATTTTGCTTGACTCATTCTATTTATTACATTTTTATATTGTTTTTCCATCTCATATTAATAATTTATATTATTAAAAATAGTTATATAAAATTATTTTTTAATTTACAAAGATATGATTAATTAAATTTTTTCTATTTTATTATAACAATTAATTATTTTTGAAAGTATAAATAAAATTTATAAAGTTACCAAAAAAAATTAAGGTATATATTTTATTTGTGTTTTCTTAAGAAATTTGTAAAAGAAAAAGTAGATCATTAATATGAAAAATAAAGAAGGTATAAATTTAATATGTTCTTTTATTTTTCTCTCAACAATTTCATAATCCAAAAACACTTCAATCCACAAATACTCTTCAATAAGTAACTAAAACGGAAAGAACATCAATGATCTTGAAAAACAATTACATAAGTTTTGATACTATTGTCATGAAATTCAAAAACGAAAAACATCCATAAACATCAACATAAATACATATTATTTCCGTCAATTTATACCATATTCTTATTCTTAAAAATCAAGATAGGTGATTTTGCTTATCTACTTTTCTTACATGTTCTTAAAGAAATTATAAATATAAATAATATTTTTAATAATTTATTCCTTAAAAGAACTTTTGCAATTTTACAAAATTTATTTATAATTATAAAAAAATTAATTGTTAGGATTAAAAAAACTACTTATATCTTGATTTTATAAACTAAAAAATAAATTTCAAACAACTATTTATTATAATAAAATAAATAATATAGAATAGAAAAAATAATATTAAAATAATAAACAAAAAACTTATATAATTATCGTAAATTTAAATCAAAATTCAATACGTAAAAAAAGAAAAGCATAAACTAATTAGTTTAGTGGGTTGATTACATGAATTTTAACTAATTTTTTTTTAATTTCACTATCCTCAATTTTCTTGAATTCATCCAAAAATAAGTAAATTTAATTTTTTCGACATATTACTTTAATTTTCCCTCAAATAAATAGTAATAGAGATATAAAATATATAATAGATACCGTGTGTGAGTTTCAAAGTTTCTTTATTAAAATAAAAAATAAAAAATAAAATTTACACTAAAAATTAACAAGCAAAAAGGAAAATGCAAGTAAGAAAGAAAAAGTAAAAAAAGATTAAAAGTAGAAAAGAAAAAGTATGGAAATAAGTACATATGGGTCCCATAATATACATATGGCAGCCAAATGACGCCTCACACAACTGACAGTATGTGTGCCTCGCTCAGAATAAAATTTTTTCCTTCCTTCTATTCTTTTGAGAGGATAATTTTTAGGTCAAAAAGTCAAATCATCACTTGAATGTGAAATGACTACACATTTAATACTGAAAAGGTTATCTAGTAGTACATGTCTAAGTTCGATATTGGACTTGAGATTGATTAGGAGCATATTGGTACAAGGTTCAAGATTGATTATTAATCTTCTCAATAGTCATTATGAGAGTGTCCCCAATTATATAATGGCTTGTCCTTGGGAGAGGTCTCGCAAACTGTCCAATTATGAACAATCAAAGAAATTGACCTCGCAGGATGTTCCTTTGTTAAGCAAGTTTTGTTCAAATTAATGCTAAATCTCTTCGAATCACCGAAGAAACGATCCTTCCAAATCTCTCTAGGCCATAACAAGCGTTCTTTCGATTTTGATTTAACTATGTCTCACGATCTATATTCGTCTCATCAAGCAAACCTGAGATTCTTTGAATGGGAAAAAGAGAATCCTAATAAAAACAAAAATGCTGGCCATGTCCAACTTGCTTTTATTTGTTGATTTTATTTTATATTTAGAAAGTGACCCACTCAATCTTTATACGTTTATTTTGAGAGAAAAAAAAAACCTAATATTACAATTGAATTAATATATTACTACGCACAAAACGGTCTGGACAATGATTGCATTTTAAATGGAAATGTCATGATCATGGCCAAAAAATATATCCACAATAAATATTACCTATAAACAAACGCACCCCTTCCAATATATTTCGATGCAACTTCTTTCATTATTATACTATAGGTTACGATATTTTCAATTAGACCCTAATTAAAATTGTACTCTGCTTGATAATGACAACAAAATAATTGAGTTTATATTTAAAGACATATTTAACTTTATGAAAAATGAAAGGAAAGAATTGAGAACGAACTTGTAATTTTCCAGTTCCATATTCTTTTTCATGTTTTTTAAGAAATGATAAATAAAAAGTATTTTCTATGCTTTAACTCTTTCAATGTAATTAATATTAATTATTTTTAAAACTAATTTATTTTACGAGCAAAATAAAAATAAAATTTTACGTTTTATTGTATAAATTTGCAAGTACTTGACACAGATATTTGACACTAATATAGAATAGAGGAAGTACTAATTAGAATTCTTGTGGCCTTTTTGGCCAAATCAAGTCAATTTCACTTGTGAATTGACTTTCTTTCCTTTATTCTTTTTCAATTCAATTCAATTAATTAGTTAATTTAAACAATGAAAACGAAGTCCGATTTTCCAAGTAAGTTCCATCACAAATACTCAAGTGTATTTATATGTCTAGATAGCATCATTCTTATATCATTTTTGTGTAAATTATTGTACTTTCAAACTTAGAGCTAATTAAATACTCTAAACTTTTCTATAGACCTCATATATTAATTAGGTGACATAGTTTTATCCCATTATCAACTAATGACAATTATTGTTTACAAAATATCACTTAGTGTTAGACCAAGACAAAATTTAACATCAGAGGGTTGGTACCACTTCTATTTGTGCTAATAAAAAATTAACACTAAAGTACATGATGATTGAGTTTTGAAAAAAATAAATTAATTTAAGCTTTGTCAAGCATTTACTATTGAATAGTGTTTTTTCCTGTGCTAGAACTTTCGTGTAAGGTACAAAATATTTAAAAATTGGGTGCTGGTGATTAAAAATCATTAGATTCTATGACAAAAACCAACTTACCCGATTAATTTAGATAAATATTATATAAGATCAATTAGAAGTGTTGGTGGATATATTAAAAATTATAGTTAAGAATTGAAATGAATAAATAAAAATTTAAATTGAGACGCAAATATTTCGTTCTCTTGAAAGAAAATTCAAGTCTACTATGGTATAATCTTCATCACTCCATCAATGTAATTCTTGAGTTATTACCTTTAGTATACAACAGTCTGACAACGTCGTATGACTCAAACAATTTTAGATTAGTAGATGAGTCAAAACTCTACTAATTAGAACATTTTACTTTAACATAATTCTCTTTTATAGTTTTAAATTCTCAAAAATCGGATGATTATATAGCTAAAGGGAATAAATTGAACGCACCTAAAATCATCCTAAGAGTTGTACGTTAATGTGGTTGCTAAGCTATTACTTTGAAAACCCCTACGATAAATTTTCTCGTAAAGATGCTAGTACTAGGTGAACTTGTATTGACCAAATGGGAGAGAACAAAATGGTATAGTGATTCGATAGGATGCTCACTGAGCCTCCGTAATACCTAACAAGTCGAATCTTATGTCATTCATATAGAACACTAATACACAAAAAAAGGGTTGAAGAAACCAATCCATGACTTGGTGTTAGTTGAATGTATCTCCAATCCCTTGTATGTTTGATAGAGCCAAAGATTCTCCCACCTTCAATGATAAGTGCACGTTGATCAATCCACAAACTGACAAGATAGTTACATGAGGGTGATGACTCACAAGGAGAATATAGACCAGAGCAAACGGGAGCCAAGCTAGTAATTGTGATTGTGTCATTTGGTGGGCCAAAGTGGTTTAACGGCGATGAAAAGGTCATAGTATACCAGAGTAGGGAACCACTAAAATATTTCAACAAGATTTCTTTTTTGAAGCTACAATACGTATACATTTGTATGTTTGTTTTACTAGTAATATTCATTACAGTAAATCTTGTATTATAACCTCTCATCAAGCTCTAAAGCGAGGTATTATGTACTATCTTTGACTAGATCAAAGGCTGTCGTAAGTTGCATCTTGAGTCTTAAGAATTGAGTCTTTTAGCTCCTGGATTGGTGTGCAAACAAACGAAGAACAAAAAAGAGGGTCTCTGACTTATTAAAAAGCATATAAACGACATACTAAGCAGAAGCGCGTAGACTCAAAAGAAGGGAGATGAGCATTCATCCACTTGACGATAAGGAGATGAGCGTTTTCGAAAGGCTAAAAAGTGGACATATATAGATATAATGGGGAAGTATTTTCAAGGGAAGGTGAACTTTGTAGCTGCGGACAAAACATTGTTACTATACTATGTCATGCTTTTAACCAAGAAAATGAAAACAAAACATCTAAGTGTTATTCCTAGGTTGGAGATCGGGGGAAAATCTTCAATATATGACTTCAATCTTCTAGTATATGACTAGCAGACTTTCTAGCTCGAGTGAATGCCCAACACAATATGGCTCCATTGAGTGCTTTATCTTGGGCCATTGACATCATACTCTCTACTATAAAAAATAAAATCTCGCATAAAATCAACTATATTTTGACATCATACTCTCTACTATAAAATAGATATCGCATAAAATCAACTATATCAAATTTTGGTTGTCCTTTCACCCCTGGCCACAAGTCATCACTATATTATGTTGAATTCGATTCTGCAAAGCCTGTTAGAGCCTTCATCAATATGCTCTTAGCCAGATCAATTGATTTTGAGTCAAATAGGAAGAACTAGAAGTTCCAACTACTAGTAAATGCCCATACCTAATTATAGCTTAAACTGTTATTCTCATTTCCTTGACCCATGCATAAGGTGCAACTCTTTTTTTTACTAAACTAATTTCAAATAATAAACATAGTACAATGTTAGAATTTCTTCCACAAGTAAATATAAAAAAATAGTTACATGAATTTAAAAAGGTCATAAAAAATTACAATATCATCCCATCTATTCATTGACTATGTTTTTATAATTTATTAAGTGCTTGAAACAAAATACAGTTGAAAGGGCATCTTCTAATTTACACTTAATCCACTTGATCAGTCTATACAAATTATGTTTGACCATTTTCTATGCTTGTCATTTCTTCGAAAGTTCTTAACAAAGGCTCACAAATTAACATCATACAAATTTTTAGTATGTATGTATAGATTGTCAATGTTTCATAAGTCACAAGATCCAACACTAAATTAATCAAATATGTAATTATTGTATTTTTCTTACCTTTCTAAGTTAATTAATCTATATCAAAATTTATCTGGAGATAAACATGCTTAGAAAAGAAAAGAAGTGAAGATTATACTGGTGATGACAATGAGTTTACCATATTCCAAAGAATATATCCGACAATTAAATGTTCATGAAAATGATATTATCAATGTCACTACACTTAACGTGATGTCATCTTGATTTGTTTTAAGTAAACTTCATTTAATTATATTCTAAGAGTATATAATGTTCTTCTAATTATTTGGAAAATTAGTTCGCCTGAAATCTTACTATATATGAACTACAATTTAAAAATATTCAATATTTTGGTCGACACAGAAAAGATACGATTTCTTGAATTAGGGAGAAAATAACTAAAATACTTATGTTCAAAGTAATTTCTTGAATATTTTTTAAGCAATTTTAAAGAGTAATTTCTTGAATATATTTTTAAGCAGTTTTAATTTTTTAAGTTCACCAAACGTGAGCATTTTTTTGTTTTTTATTAAATATTTAATAGATTTGTTGTTAGATGTGAAAGAAATTTTTTTTATAAAAAAGGAATTAGCAAGAGGAAATCACATTTAGAATTGATATTTTTGCAGTTTCTTTTAAATTTGATCTATTTTTTAGAGTTTGGTGCAACTTTTTAAATTGCTACTTGTGCTATTTTATTATTTTTTTGACTAGTACAAAGATCATAATTAAATATGCAAATATAAAACCTTTTAGCATATGTGCACACTTGAGAGTGAAATTTATGTTTATTGAGAGAGTATCAGTCATTTTTGGCAAAATGCAGTGATTTTCATGAATTCTCTTCTAGTGTTTTTTGTTAAATTTTTTCTTTTCTACATTTTTCCTCAAATCTAGCAAATAAAACTTGTTAAAATTTTGATAAATTGCTTTGAAATATATTTAAGAGACTATTTTAAATTGTTCTGAATTATCAAAATACTGCTTTTGTCATTTTCAAGTCAATTAGGAGATGATAAAAATACCCAAGCACAATTATTGATCTTTTTTATTCTTTTGTCTGGGGACATGGACCACAATGAAGATTTGGTGTCACCGCAGACATACGAAGATATATCTTCAGAAATTAAATTAAATAGTCAAACCAAACATTTATTTATTTTTCTCTTGACATAAGGTGATGGGAAATAAATACTTTTTCTGTTCATATTATATACTCCCTCTGTCCCATTTTATGTGGTAACATTTCCTTTTTGGTCAATCCCAAAAAGAATGTCACATTTCCTTATATGGAAAGTATTTAAAAATACAATTCCTTTTTTATCCTTGTTGGTCCCACTTAATCTTAAAATAATACTCCCTCCGTCCCTATTTACTTGTCCATATTTCCTTTTTTAGTTGTCCCTATTTAGTTGTCCATTTTGACAAATCAAGAAAGGACAACAAATTTTTTCCTATTATACCCTTATTTACACTTCTTGAAAATTGAAAAAGTGTATGTTGTTTCCCTCCAATTTATTTCACTTGAATTCAAATAAGTGATTGTAATTTTGAAGTGAAAAGTTGTCATAAGGGTAAAATTGTAACTTCACTGTGCTAATCATTGTTGCCTTAATCTGTGTGCCATTTTTAAAGTGGACAACTAAAAAGGGACGGAGGGAGTATTCCAATACATTTATGAGGAGAGAGAAATTGAGTCTACTTTTTAAAAGGGCAATTTAGTAAACATTTCAAAGTCTTCATTTATTTCTTAAACTCAGTGCCCGGTCAAATGTTGCCATATAAAATGGGACGGAGGGAGTAATATTTTTAATTTGAGCATATTTTTTTCAAAAAAATATTCTTTCTTAAAAAGTAAAATGTATTTTCGATAAATTAATTTTAAAAACAATTGATACCTTCTTGATTAGGTAAATAATAATTTATTTTAAACAAAATATAAAAACTAAGTAGATGTTTGACCATATATAGATTTCAAACTATTTATATATTTTATTTAGAATTTATGAATTGGAGTTAGAGTTGAAGATTGAGTTGTGTTTGGTTATAATTTTTGAAAAAAAATATATTTGAAATAATGTTCATACTTCAATATACAATATACTTAAATGCAATTTCAAAAGCCATTTTTTGGGAGAAATTTACCAATAGACAGAGCTAGCGTTTGACCATAGATTTCCAAATATTTTCGGTAAATATTATTTGGGTGAAATTTCACCATATGTTTGGCCATAGTATTTGGGAAACATATTTCACCTTTTTAGAAAAATATGATTTATACCCATAAGTTTTAAAAACTATCAAAACTAACCATATGCTTGTATTACAAGTTAATTGGATCTTCTTTGCAATAAATAACAAGTAGTGTCCATGACACTGGAGCACTATGGTAGTTTGGAGTGAGTGCAACAAACATCATTCCATACATCGTGAAGTAGACAAAGCACATGACTTTGTTACCCTATGCCGATTGTTCATCATTTTCATCAACAGCCATATCGTTACTTTCATATTCACTGAATATTTTATCATTACTTTGGTGTTCACGTAAAAAATTATGTAATACAACGCAAACAACTATTATAGAGGGTGTTTTTATAAAAGATAAAAGTTTGGTGTAAAATTTCAAATTTTAAAGATCCCAAATAATGAGATTTGGTCCAAATACTAGAAAAAACTAGTATTTGAGAATTTGGATATTTGCCAAAGACAAATATTATTTGTCAATTTTTTTCCCAAATATTACTTGAAAAATCTATGGCCAAACGGGTCCAGAGTGCCTAACGATCTTTTATTGGAAATAAAAAAAATCTTGATACAGATAAGTACAAGTACAGGGTACTAGGCTTTACTTTACTTTGAAATATAACTTCAAGTTGAATTTTAGTTTTTATAGTAAACACCAATATTCGAATAAAATAAAAAATGATTCAAAAAAATAAATAAATATTTTTTATGACTAGACAAAGCCTAAAAATAATATATAATATATGGACGGGAGGAGTACAACAAAGGTTTGTATGGAGGTAGTGCTCTTATTAGTCAAGGATTAATTATTATGGAAGATGAGCATGCCAGGATCAAATAATGATGAAATTATCGAAATGGTGATAATATAATGTATGATAAATATCATTAAACATATGATTAGTTTGGTTTAATATCCTAACAAATTTCAAAATAAAAAAGGTTATGCCGACTAGACCCAAAAAAACAAAATGTTAGATTATGTGTCTAATAACACTGTTATCGTAATTTAAGCAAACTAGGGCCACCTTAATTATATTGTTTAATTTAATTGTTTCAAATCAAAACAGGGTCCAATAATCATCATTAATTAGCAACACCATTTATAATTATTAATTAAAAAAACTTTAGTTATCTATAAAAGAGAAGAACAGGGACAATAGGCAACATATTCACAATTATAGTACGTACTATTTTTTGCGCTGGAAATGGATATTTCAATTATGGGTAAATAGTGTGGGATATTATATTGTTCTTGTCAAACTATACTAATTAAATTTTGTTTTTATCAATAAAAAAAACTTACAAACAGATTGTTCATCAAAGAACAAAAGCAAAATTATTGCTGTTACAAATAGCTAATGAAGAAAACTACACAAGCTTTAGCAACGTAGATTTTTTTTAAAAAAAATATTATATATATATATATTCTTTAATGCACATATTGTTTAATTTAATCGAAATCTCAAATACAATTTGACATTTTTCTTCCAAAAGGGTCCTATATCAAAGCGAGATTCATAACACAAATAAAAAATAATTAAAATCAAGGTCTGAACGAGTTTATTAAACTAACTAGGTGATATTATTCACTTATATATACTAGTTACAAGATTTAACTATTATAGATGAATATATTGATCTTTACTCTAAGTAGTAAATGTAACAAAACATGCCATAACATTTAGATTACACTAATAATAATATAATAAAAGAAGAGTTGCAATATCAATATACATAACTTGTTGGAACAAATATATAGGTGTTGACCATTGAGTTTTTGGACTATTATCTAGTCAGTCTTTTGCCACTGAAACCTTCAATTGATCCATCCCCGCAAATACTGCTACTTCTGTCTGGTCAAATGGGTATTTGAGAATCCCAAGTACAATAAGAGAGCTTAAATTTCCTCCGTTCAATATTAAATGAATATTTTCTATTTTACACGATAATTAAAAAAATTATTAATAAATTAATTAACTTTACTCTTTTGTCCTCTGTTTATATCAATTAGCCTCTTGAAAAAAAAATTGAATCTTCAAAATTTATTTAAACATCCAAAGGTCATATTAATTATAGGGATAAAATACAAAAAAATAATTAACTATATCCTAATTTAATAAGTTTAGTAAGTGATCGAGATTGTATTATCACCATCACATTCTTATCACACAGAACACTGGAATACGAGCCTTCATCCATTACACCCCAATACGATGTCTAATATTCTCCTGAATCTCCCCATTACTTGGATTAAGGATCTTGGGTACTTTAAACTTCTTCTTTTGAGACGACCTTATAGTGTCAAGCATCATATCTTTGCCCGCTTCATTAGAACACGTAATTGAACTTACACTCTAAGTATACAGTTTTTTATCTTATTCATCTCGAAATCTTTTGACTCCAAAATCTATCTTCGAACCTCCGGACTAACATTAGCTCAGCATGCACAATAATTATACATTAGGGAACCCGTAGTATAATAGACCTGACCTTTGGAGACCACAAAAGTTAATGAAAGAAAGCCAATTTTTTTATCATTTAAAGAAAAGAGAGTTTTAGTCATTTTGCAGGTAGACACAGATAATCTTTTCATTTAATTCTTCACCCCAAAAACAATAAAGTTAATTTGTAACACAAAAATGACTAGGCAAATGTCCATAACGTACAGGTTCTGAGTGGCAGAAGAAAGAAATTTAAAGAGAGAAACATAAGATGGATAGATATAGTAAGGATATGCTTGTACTTTAGAATGTTATGTACATATAATTGAGGAGACAATATATACATGGACCTGTCTTTTCTAACTTTGGCCTTTCTCTAGTACTTCTGCCCTCCTGTATGCCATGTATCGAACACTTGGATACGGTCTTGCCTTACCCAAATTCCTCAATATCACGTAATAACTGAAGCACAATAAACACATATGATTAAGTCTATCAAAAGAAATACACTACAAGAATAAGACTATTACTATGACAAACAACAATTCACTGTCCGCTATTCTAATTTGCGATCTCCACACTCTCCTATCTTCATGTCCTTGATAAGTTCTAGTTGTTATGTCCTGTTGTTGGGATTTATGCAATTTTGATGAATGACAAAGAAAGATGAAACACGTAAGTCAACATGATCCAAAGATACACTATCACAAGCAGTTAAATTCGGAGCAAGCTCTTAAAATGAATAAAGACAAGTGAATTGAAAAATCAAGGAATGGATGCTGTTAATTTCGTGATAAATCTCAAGGAAATAAACATCAGGTGAATTAAAGAGAAAGAATCATTGAGTTTGAATTAAAGAAGGAGTCTCACTTGAAGTAAAACTCTTCAAGTGACTTGTGAATTGATGTGTTGGAGTTCAACTACAAACACAAAAGAATCAAGAAGTTTGATTTGAAGGAGTCTAAAATCACAAAGAAGTCAGAATATAAATGTTAGAATCATACAAAAGAAAGGAAAGAGGCGGGATGAGTCCAAGTCAAAATAGAATTCAAAAAATAAAAGAAGTTGTGTCCTAGGATAATTAGGACTCTAGAAGCCCGAGTGAAGTAAAACACGACAAGCAATGGTCTATAAATAAAGGTGAAGTCGTCCAAAATATGTGTGCACTTACAAAGCAAAAAGGGCAATTGAAAAATTGACTTCGCAAGTGCTACCAGCGAACTGAAGGAACATATCGAAGAATCTGGTCTTTTTACAGAGTTTATGTGTTAGGAATTTTTCTTTGTGATTGAGTCTTGATGTAATCATAGTTCAGTGAGTTAAAAACTGAATTAGGAGTGTTGTCTTTAGGTTGTGATAGCTCGAAGAGTTGGGAACACATACCTTGGGAGGTTTGTGTTGAAGTTTATGATTTAAAGTTAGATCCTAGGATTACAAAAGTTGTAATCTGAATTCATAACTTGAAGTTTAGGAATTAGAATTAGTTCCTAGGATTGCAAGAGTTGTAATCTAAATCCATAGCTTGAAGTTAAGGAATTAGAGTTAGTTTCGTAGGTTACAAAGTTTGTAATCTATTTTCCGTGGAGGCTCAGTGATTTAGTCAAGCTGGAGTTAAATTTTGTAGGGTACATGTCGTGATTTTTTACACCTTTTGAGCCGGATGCTTTCCACGTAAAAATATTATGTTCTTACTGTTACATTGAAATACGTTAGGAAACTTATTTCACTCATAGACGAATCTAGAGTAGATTACTAAGTCGTGTAGACTATCACTTGTCTAATCACCTCTCCTCAATACTTCTTCAGCGTACTTCTACCTCTCCTAGTACGTACCCACTATATCGATCCAACCTCTCACACTTCTTCACTAGATCAATTGTGTTTCTTCTTATCAAATGCCCAAACCATCTAAATATAAACTTCATTCCCATTATCATGTTCAGTAGAGAGGCAATCCCACTTTACCCCAGATATCCTCATTCCTAATCCTGTTACTTTTAGTATATCTACACACCCATCTAACATCATCATTTTTGCAATCAACACCTTCTAAAAATGAGAGTATTTTTTACTAGCCACCATTTTACCTTGTACAACAAAATCGATTTAACCATTACTCTATAAAAGTATTAACATAAAAAACTTTAACATTGTATCATTAGATTTTCTTGATTATTATTCATGATGGAAAATAGACTGAGTTCGTATCAACCTTAGACGAATCAACTCAAGAAAGGAGTTGTGAATTAGTCGCGCCTAAAGTGTGCTGGGTCTAAATGAGAGTCAAATAATTGATCATAATTTAATCCGTCTAAAGTGTACTTGTGATTTTATAATTTTAAGTTTATAATTTAAATGAATTAAAAAAAAAGATACATATTTATACTTACACTATGGCAATTGTCAAAAAAATCTAACCCCTGCGGCTGCTCGTGAATGGCGACTTAGTTGCCTCTCATGGCAACCACTGCCTCTCCCTAATCTCAAACTGTGGGAGATTCAAACCTTAACAATACCTATTCATCTCTAATGAATTATAATCCTACAACACTGACCAAAACAATCTTGAAACCTATTCAATTAATACATGGGGAACCAACATTCCAATTTACTTTTAAGGAATTAGATGAGTATGCCGTTGAAGTGGGACTTCATCAAGTCGTGATTATGAATTGGTAAGATAAGGTCTAGCCCCCTTGCTTGTACATCTTTGTTGAGGTTTTCTTTTAATTATATTATTAATAAAAAAATGGTTAGAATATCAACAACAAAAAAAAAACCTTAATGAGATAATTTTAACTTGAATTTTTATGAATTGTCTTATGATATAAGTTTTTTCAGTTATAAATATATATATAGAAAAAAGAGTTTTTTGTAAAAATAATTTGTAAGTTTTAGGTCCTGTCAAATATTTTCATAAAAATTGAGGAGAAAGTATTAATAATGTACTCCCTTCATTTCAAAATATTTGTCATAATTTTTTTGAGAGTTAAATAATTGAAATTTAACTAACATTTTAAAATTTTAATTTTTTTTTTCATTTTAATATGAACTAACTTTTAATTTTAAAATATCAAATTACTTTAATTTATTTTAATTTTAAAAATTAATTAAACTAATTCTCGAAAATCAATAGATATAAAGTATATATAAGTTGGTGATTCTTTGTCCTTTCTGTGATGAGATGCATGCATGCTCCATCACCAACAGCAGCAATCCATCCGCCACTTTCAGCGGCTTGGGCCATTCCTTTATCCTACCACAGTGAAAGGACCTTTCATAGACATCACGTACGTATATGCGCAGACGAATTTAAGATTTAAATTTTATAAATTCAATCTATAATAATTTTTTGTATTAAATGTATTAAAAATTTAAAATTATGATAATTTATATCTACTTTATTGAAGTTTTGGCCAATTTTTTTGTATAAATTTTAATCATACTATACATTAAAAATACTGAATTCATATGAATCTGATAATATAATGTTACATCCGCCCGTGATACATTTGTACTTACCATTACACATTGAGTAATATATGCATATGGTCGAATTTTCTTTTTACAAGTGTATGATTTTACATTGCACATTGTCGAGGGACCAGCTGGACCATTCATTACCTCTGCACTCAAAAATCATATCTTAATTTTAATATTTTTAGCAATGTTTACACGCTTTAATATATATGGGAGTTTCATGTCTGTGCTAAATATGGTTAAATTTTCGATCGGTTTGTCACATGTTCCATATTTTATGGTTGAAATGTGGTAGATTTTCGAATTGGAACGCAATAGAATATATTGCAAGATTTTAATTGATGTGATTAGTGCATGGAAACATGAAGCTTAATCACAGCCTTTTTGCCAAAAAGAAAAAGAAAAGATATGTCATAAGGGATTGTTTGGTTTAGAAATAAGTTGTATATATTTGAGGACCATTATCAATAGTGGTCGTCATCTCCACTATTATTATCAACCATTGCTGGGATATATCTTAACTACCAATCACCTTCACCAACATAACTATCATCGTCATCAACTATCACCAAAACATTGTCAACCACCACATATTCTTCATCCACCTCTATCAACAGTAACAACTGACAACTACTAATATCAATCAATTTTATCATCACAATCACTACTCTCAACCGCCAATATCACGTTAGTTACTACATCATCAACCATCTTCACTACTATATAACTCCACCATCACTATTTTATATTTAATTATTTTTTATTTGAATTGTATGTTTATTATGTTTACAAAGAAATAAATTATGCATTTTCATATGCGGAAAAACAAACAGTCTTAATTATTAGAGTTCAGATTTAGAAACAATATCTTAATCAATTTAGGTGTACATTCAAATTCAGACATTTTAATTTTAATGATAATAAATGATGTCTCAGTGATGACTGAGGCGGGAGCTTATTTAAATTCTTAAAACTTGTGGGGCTGACTTAATACCTAAAAAGAAAAAAAGTAAGGTCCAATTTTCGCTCTAATTAATTAAACAACTAAAAGATTGACTCTCTTCTCTCTTTTTTTCGGCAAATAACTTTACTATATTAATGTATAAATGATCTCAAAGTGTTAAATGAAGCAATATTATCAATCCAATTTGAAAAATAGAAATCGAAACAACTTTATGTAACAACAAAATGAAAAAGTTGGTGAAAATTGATGGAAAAAAACAGATTTGATAAAACTCAAAGACAAGACTAAAAGTATTCATAATAATGGAGCTTCCACCTTTGTCTTTGCGATTTTATGGCTTCAGATTTACCGATTTAATTAGTGAGAGAAGAGATGAAGAACAAATTTGGTTCCACTGGGCGTGCCTATTTGTTTGCAACAAATTTTAAAAGGATAGAAACTAAATTGCAATCACAAATAAAATAGGAAGACACATATTTTTAATCGTAAATATTGTAGGTACAAATTTGTTTATCCCTTGATTCTTTTCTCTTTAGATTTCTTCGTGATTCGAAGGTCGTTAGTGGCGTATTTCTTGAACTAGGATGATTTGCGCTTGCTTGAGATTTGTTGATCTCCATTGATCTTTGTGAACATTCCATGAATTTATGGAATATTTGAAATACCTCTTTAAGGGAATATAATATCTTTTAGATGGGCATGAAGTAAGGTTTAGGGTTGATCAGTAGTCTCCAAGAACCCTAATTGAATTGAACGACTTGTAGAGTCCAATTAAAATTAAACACGTTTTGTAGAATTCATAAAATTTTAACGTTTACCAACATAATTCAAGATCTAGAACTATACAACAAATACGTCATTTAAGAAACTTATAAGGTTCAAAATATCTTCGAAAGTAATCTCTATTTCCTATGAAATTAAACTTATTCAATATCATATTTATCATACTTTTTATATCAGACAATATTTATACCTTAGACCATCTATGTTATAGCGCTATCTAACGCTTCACGAATTGTTAAACACTCTTTCTCTCGCTTCTCCCTCCACTAAAGAATCAGATAACCGACTTCAGGCTATCAAACTTTAAGTTGATAGTTAGCTCAAATTATTTCATGAAAAATTTTGTCAAAATATTTTTAATTTTTTTTTTTTGATATGTTATGTATACTTATAACAACAAAAAACAATATTTTATAAGTTACAAAAAATAAAAAATAAAAACTATTAAAACTTGGTAAAAATTAGATGTGTTAGGTTATGATTCACATTTTATTTCATTTCAACCCAAATATCTTTCAGACGGATCAATAACCTGCTCATTTATTAACTCGGCTCTTGACCCACCCATATTCAGGTCAACCCGCTAAATTGCCACCTATAGAAAATATTTTATTGTTTAATCCAACTATTGCTTAATCCATATATTGTTATTCCATGCTATGTTACGTATTTTAAAGATAAACACCATTAGTATATTAAATGGAGTACATTAATATTATTTTTGTAAATTAAAATTTAAAAATATAAACCAAGCGTACCGTAATTATTTCATCTAATATTACCTCGTATCTAACTATTCCTAAGACTTATATACTCAGTAATCACAGTAGCATCTAAGATCACAAGTGAATAAAAGTAATGGAAGTATTAAATAAACATACCAAAAACACAAATTAAAAACATATAAAAGAAAAAATTTGGAAGCTTAGTCATAAGAGTATTTACCTAAAAATAATTCATTTATTTTCACTTATTTAAAGGTTTCCTTTAATTAATACTACTTCACTAATTTGGAACATTATTGTAAAGGGTAAATTTTCACCTGGATAATCGTAAATGTTAATTTGTAGGTGTATATTATTGTATACAAGTTTAGAGTGATCGAGTGTATAACATGCAAGTGCATAATCAACATATAATTTAAATACACTAATTGTACATAAATTTTGTGAAAAATATAGATAAATCTTTTTTCTTTTTGGCAATTAAAGAAACTTTTATCGATTACCATGTAACAATGAAAAAGTTGATGGAGGGGTGGCCGTTCAGTATTTGATTCGTGATTATTAAATTTTGAATTCGATAATTGATAGTTAAAAATATATATCAAAATGTCAAAAAAAAATTGGTTCGATAATTTCGTAACCGGTAAATTAAATTTTGATTTGGTATGGTATTCGGTAATACTGTATTGAAGTTGTAGCCAATTGTATTACAAAGTTTATACTATTTCTCCAATTATTTTTATTTTTCTATGTGAAGGCACGATATAATAGAAAATCAATAAGTAAGAAGACATCAAGAAAAACTAATTGATACAACTAAAAGACATGTATTTGAGTTGTTTATGTTTATTCTTTAACTTTTTCTTTGGACTTGTACTAATGAGTAATGGACATATTGATATATGACCTTCATTAAGTAAATAATTCGATATTTGGGAAAATACCAAATATCAAATGATACTAATGTCTCATATTAAACCCAAATTCGAATACCATAATTCTAAAATTTTAATTCTGAATAACCCTACTGAATACTCAATTACCATATATCAAATAACAAAAAATTTCGATTCGATTCGATTTTCGATATTTCAGGTAACCAACCAGTTTACTATAAGATTTATAATCTGACTAATTGTTAAGTGTAAAAATTATAGTGCAAATTAATTATTAATTGTTAAGTGTAAAAAATATTATTTACTATAAGGTTGGTGGGGGGGGGGGGGGATAATGTAGTGCAAAAGACAAAAAGATTCTGTAACGAAAGGCATTGTTGTATGGGGCTTTTTTCGATTTTAGTTTAGGGGATCGGAGCCCTCTAAAATTGCTAAAAATATCCATGTTTTGAAAAGGATAAGACTAAGGGTGTGTTCAGTAAGATTGAAAATATATATTCCTCAAAATAATTCAATTTTTTTGTTTTTTGTTTTTGTGTTTGATAGGTAAGTAGGAGTAATATATAAACTAAATAATTACGACAAGAGATAGAGCGGAGTTAGGAGTGAGGGGAGGTGTAATGAAGACTATTATTGATAAGGTGAAGATGATATGTATTAAAGGAGAACTGGGGATACAATTATTATGGAATGTCATTCATGAAGCTTGTTTTTTTTTTTTATAATGAAAATTATTTTATATATTTTTTAAAGAATTTATCGTTTTTTAAAAATATTTTTTAAACACCAATCAAATAAGAGAAGATTAAAAGTTATTTTTAAAAAAATACTGAACACACGCCAAAATTGAATTGACAAGTCTTTTTATCCCATCCCTTTATCCAAACACACCAATTCATTCATGTCATGTGTGCATACTTTTGTCTGCTGTATGGTCAATTAGGAAAGGTGGATTCATGATTTTAAGTGAGTGGATATAAATGGATTTGCTTAAATAAGTGTGTCAAGATCTACTTGAAATTTGGATGATGGTGATATTATTATATGTATATATTTTGAATTCATATATAAATTAATTAAGTTGAAACTAATATATTCAATTAAACGTGCAATAACTTGTCTTATATTCGTAAGGGGTCATTTGGCGTGAATGATAGGTATAAATAGTCCTGGAATAATTATTTTGTGGCACTTAATTTAGTGTTTGGTTGGAAAGTTTGGGATAAATTATTCTGGGATTAATAATTAGTACCGGGATAAGTTATCCCTTCTCATGGGTGGTATAGTAATCCCGGAATAACTTATTCCGAGATAAAATGACTAAATGACAAAAATGTCCCTTTAAACACTTTTTATACATTACTTTTCACATCCATGAAGGGTATTTTAGTAAATTTATATGTTGTTCTTAACATTTATTATTTTGAATACAACAAACCAAACACTCAATAAAAATAATCTTAATATAACTTATCCCATCATAACTTCAAGTCAGACCAAACGATTAAATGATAATAGGGCGGGTTAGGATGGAGCAAGTTTTGACATGCTAAAATTTTCATTTGATTTGTCTTGTTCTACCTCGTTTAGCATCTTTCAAAAAATATATCTTGTGTTGCCTCGTCTTGTTCCGTTTTATTTATGTTATATTTCATTTCACCCTTTTTATTATAAAATTAGAAAAGTATTGTGGTGGGCCATAATGACACGTGGCATACGAATGACACGACTCCACCACAATTGTATATACTTTGTTATAGTGTAAATCACGCCTAAATTCGACACAATTGTATATACTTTGTTATAGTGTAAAGAGAGAAGTACGGAAAACACGCTTAAATTCGATGTAAATTATTAGTTTCAGCAATAAATTATTGATTGTCTTAAAAATATCTTTTTTTATTTGACTAATTAAACTTAAGTACACCCCAATCTTGCAATATGAGTGAAAGACACCCCTAAATTCTCGCTAAGTTTAGGGGTGCTTTCAATACTTGTCACAATAATTTATTAAGAATCTCATGCTCCTACAAATATTTCAGACCACTTGTTATGTCATATTATATATTGAGGCCTAGGGGTATATCTAGGTTTAGTTAGTCAACTAGAGGGATGTTTTTAGAATTGTCAATAATCAGGGGTGGCTCGACAGTGCTAAAAAAAGACATGTGCCTTAGGCCCCTAAATTTAAGGGGCCTCATTTTTAATAATAATAGGTTATCAGTTATTATTTTTTAACAAATATTGAATACTATTTGTAGAAAAAGTAAACTTTCCATGAAAAATGAAGGAATTATTAAAAGAAATTTGACATATTTGGAGTACTATATCTTATGAAAAATAATTTAAAATAAAAATGGTTATATTATCAATTAAAAACTAGAAGAAATCAATTATATAAAAGTTATTAACAATATAAGTTTAAGGCTCCGTTTGATTTTTGTTTTAGGCCACTAATATGTTTGAGCCGTCCCTGTCAATAATTTAAGAACGAAACTAATAATTTACGTTAAATTTAATGATGTTTTCAATACTTCCAATTATGAATGTAAAATAGATTAAATGGGTCATAATGACACGTGGAAGACGAAGGACATGACCCCACCACAATTGTATATATTTTGGCATATTGTAAATGTAAAAGGGAATAAATGGGCCATAGTGACACGTTGCAGATGAATAGCGTTCCAATCGCTCAAGTTTATCTTTAATCCNTAATCAGGGGTGGCTCAACAATGTTAAAAAAAGACATGTGCCTTAGGGTCCTAAATTTAAGGGGCCTCATTTTTAATAATAATAGGTTATACTTTATTATTTTTTAACAAATATTGAATACTATTTGTAGAAAAAGTAAACTTTTCATGAAAAATGAAGGAATTATTAAAAGAAATTTGACATATTTGGAGTACTATATCTTATGAAAAATAATTTAAAATAAAAATGGTTATATTATCAATTAAAAACTAGAAGAAATCAATTATATAAAAGTTATTAACAATATAAGTTTAAGGCTCCGTTTGATTTTTGTTTTTGGCCATTAATATGTTTGAGCCGTCCCTGTCAATAATTAAAGAATGAAACTAATAATTTACGTTAAATTTATGATGTTTTAATACTTCCCATTATGAATGTAAATAGATTAAATGGGTCATAATGACACGTGGAAGACTAAGGACATGACCCCACCACAATTGTATATATTTTGGCATATTGTAAACGTAAAAGGCAATAAATGGGCCATAGTGACACGTGGCAGATGAATAGTGTTCCAATCGCTCAAGTTTATCTTTAATCCCCAGACATGACAAGGGATCCATACAATATATAGCTTAAACTTGTATGTCTTGGTTGGCTGGTCTAACTTGTTATTTTCAGTAGTATCGTGGATTCTGAATTTCAATTTTATAAACTTAAAATTTTTAGAATAGCAATCTTAAATTATTGATAAGTGAATTATAATAGAATTGAACTCATATATTAAAGTCTATCTCCACCCTACATGTAGAGTTTAACGTCAATATATCGATAGTGTTTAAATAAATTCTTATACGATGAGACTACCTAAAAAGAATAATCACTGATAATAGCAAATTAATAGTTAGAAGTTAGAACCAATTATTACTTAAAAGATAAACCAAGCAGACAACCTGTTATAATGCAGAAAGAATTTACACTCTCTCATGCATTATTCCTTCTTATTGTGATATGGTGATTAGACTTACATGGTCTACCAAGTGGTGCATAATACTAACTAATCACTCCGTGACTATCATTTGACTTGACACAAAATTTAAGAAAAAAAGAAAGATTTCTCAAATATGTTATCTAAAATACTCATTAATCATTTATGTGATTATAAATCATTTCATTAAAAAAAAATTATATTTTTTTTAGACAGACTAAAAAAAGAAGTGTACCGTGAAACTACCAATGGTTGGAACTTTTTAGTCAAGATGGAGAAAGTATGATAATCCCACAAAAGTTGATAAATAAGAATATGTGATTTGAGGTCCCTCTTTTTAAGTTGAAAAGAACATAAGCTGACAGAATGGAGAGAAGTGAGTGAAAAGAAAGATGCCAAATAGGAATGTGTCAAATGAAAGTGGGCCAATATGATTTCTCAATGGACTATAAATGTAGTCGATCGAGTTGGGTTGATTTATACAGATTTGGTCCAGAACAATGGGACCGAAAGAGACCACTATAATCTCATTTTAATGCCAAATATCTAATTTTATTTGTAATGACAAATTTGAATTACTATGTCCTTAATCTGTCTCTCCCCTATTATTTTGGTCCCCATTCATTATTAACCATCTAGTTAGTGAATTGTATATATCATTCTTATGTCTCATTCTAAATGAAATAACATTTTGACATCTCTATCGTATTCACTGCACTAAGTGGTCTTTCCCTTTCTTATTATTGGATGACTACTATGGGGAAAAAAATGATGCTTATTTATCGAAATTATTACGTAGCAGTTATATTTTATTACAGTGGTAATGTCTATCTAGAAATTTTATGATTGTTATATTAAAGTGTTGTTATATATGTATAACGACATATAACGTTTAAATCTCATTTAGCTATTATATAGAAGTATATAATTTCTTTTAATAATTTTATGTACCAAGAAAAGAAATGTATTTATTAACCAACTTAATATATTTTAAAAAAATGTATGAGGGGAAAAAAAGCAAACACTACTCATGAAACTACGACCACAATTGATAGAGATCATTTAAATACAATTTTTGTTTTTTTTGAATTTTCATACACACATAATTATTTTTTTATAAATAATTTGCAAAATATTATTACACAACATTTGAGTATGGTTACTATAAAATGGTAATATTACAAAGAATACCAGTATAATGAATGACATTGTTATTATAGGTAATATATAACATGAAAAGATCAGGTAAAAGTTGACACCCTTAGCTTTTTTGTGTTTCTACTTGCAAAAACATCCTGTCCGCCACCAGAGCAGCCAAACAGTCACTTATACGCTCGCTGCTGAAATCTACTGCTACTCTCAGGAAAGTTGTGAAACAATTAATCTTAATAACAGGATAGCAGGGCACAAGGAGTTCTACAAAATTATTCAATCTATAATACTTTTTTGTGTTAAATGTATTAAAATTTTAAAACTATGATAATTTATATCTACTATATTGAAGTTTTAGCCGACTTTTATGTGTAAATTTTAATCATACTGTACATTGAAAATATTGAATTCATATGAATCTGATAATATAATGTTACATCCGCCCGTGATACATTTGTACTTACCATTACACATGGAGTAATATATGCATATGGTCGAATTTCTTTTTACAAGTGTATGATTTTACATTGCACATTGTCGAGGGACCAGCTGGACCATTCATTACCTCTGCACTCAAAAGTCATATCCTAATTTTAATATTTTTAGCAATGTTTACACTTTAATATATATGGGAGTTTCATGTCTGTGCTAAATATGGTTAAATCTTCGATCGGTTTGTCACATGTTCCATATTTTATGGTTGAAATGTGGTAGATTTTCGAATTGGAACGCAATAGAATATATTGCAAGATTTTAGTTGATGTGATTAGTGTATGGAAACATGAAGCTTAATCACAGCCTTTTTGCCAAAAAGAAAAAGAAAAGATATGTAAATAAGGGATTGTTTGGTTTAGAAATAAGTTTTATATATATATATATATATATATGCGGACCATTATCAATAGCAGTCATCATCTCTATGATTATTATCAACTATTACTGGGATATATCTTAACTACCAATCACCTTCACCAGCATAACTATCACTACTAAAAAAACAATGTTTAGCGACGAATATTAGTGACGACTTATATTCCGTCACTAAAAAGCAACGGATTCGCAAAGAAATAGCCATTTTGTTGCAAAAATTAGTAATACTTTTTTGAGTTATAATATAGCGACAGATTGGCGACGGAATATTTTTTTGGTCGCTATAAAATAGCGCGAAACTTTGGCGCCTTAATTTTCGCTATGGATTTTGCAACAAAGTAGGGGTGACGAAATTTATTAATATTTTGTGACGGAATTTGTGACGGAAAAGCGTTGCTAGATTAATAAATATATTTTTATGGAATTTAAATTATATAGTGACGGAAAAATCCGTCGCTAAAATCCAATCTAAATAAATATATTTATTTAGTAGCAACGGATGTCATAATCCGTCACTAAGTTTGTTGCAAATATTTTTAACTAAGTTGGACCTTTCTTAAATTCGTCGGGCTCAAAACAAAAAAAGGAACAACAAAACATTTTCCCTAAAAAAATAGGGTTTTCTTCCTCAGATGAACTCTCATCTCAGCTTCCATCTCAGTTCCGGTCTCAGCTCCCGTCTCCTTCATCCTCAGTCTGGAAATGTTCCCACGCTTCTGTTGCCTCAGGTGAAAGGTAATTTCTCTTTGTTTATCTATGTTCATCTCCTCTATGCAAGGCATGGTTGTGCAGTGATTCTCTTGCCGGGATTCATGGTTGCCGGGATGCAAAATCCTTGAGAAACCCTTGAAAGGGGTGGAAGTGGTATTTGCAAAAGAAAATCAAATATTTTTTGTTCTAATTGAAATTCTTACCATTGAAGATGGAGTTTTGTTTGGTGATGCATTTTACAAAATATATTTATGTTCATCTCCTCTATACAGATAAATGTTTCATTTTTTGGGGTGCTTTGTTAGATTTCGATTATTATGATGCTTAATTTTGTATGGTATGGGTGTTATTTGTATAAAGTTTTGATTTTTAGGGATATTGCTTTATTACCCAGGTGGGGAATTGCGAATTTTGTGTTTCTTAGATGAGAACTTGATGTATCTTTGTTGATGGTGAAGTCTTGGAGATATCTGAATCTTCTGAGCAAACTGTATATGTTATGTGCTGAGTTGTGGTTTGATATGTTCTTATTTTGGCTCTTTTGGTTCATGAATCAATCAACAATGCCTCAATCCCAATTCCGAAACTCGTTGGTGTCAACTGTGTGAATCGTTGGTAGTCGTTACAGGATTTGTCGTAGCTTAACTATAGTAACACTTTTCCAACCTGATCATCAACCCACTGCAATCATCTGCCTTTATGCTAAGCTTATTTAGACAAAGTTGTTGTTCTTCTATTCATCATCTTAATTAAACAATGCAGAAGAAGTGTGGAGAAATGTTAGAAGTGACCGACTTTTATGTATATACTTTACCCTCCTCAAACCCACCTGCTTGATCTCTATGTTGTTGTTCTATCATTTACTAAATTTTACTTTAATGAAATTGCAATTGACATGTGTTTGATTTATTTCATGTTTTAGCCCTTCTCTTGCTTTCTCTCTTCGGGTTGAGTTGTTCCATTCCATAGTGTTGTAAATCTGTCAGGATGTCCGGTACTTGGCAGAAAACAATTGAGATTTCACTTATAATTGGTGTATTGACCATCTACTGTAGTTATATGTACAATAATTGAAGTTTCCCCGAGTTAACTTTGTGGTAGTTGTTTTATTACTATTACCATGTCTTATAATTCATTTTCCTTTTATCATGTGCATGATTGCCATCGTTCTCTGAAAAGATGGCCTCATGTTTATGCGAAGCATTCGAGTGTCATTTATTGTGTGACAACTTGCCTCTCATGTTTCTCCCTTGCCATGTGCAGTTGGTTGCTAATTTTAGTGTTGTAGTTGTTGTGCTTTAGTTTCCTACTGTTTGAAGGTGAATAGCATCTCCCTCATGTTGTTCCCTTGCCTCTCCGCAAACACATATGCATATCATGTGGTTGAATATACATGACTCCTTTCACCTAACCATGGTTATGTAATATGTATTTTTTACTTGATTAAATCACTTGATCATGGTAAATTGTATTGATTTGATGTGAAAGATAGTAGGAGTTCCTTTTAGCTTTTGAAAGTGTTACCATGATTTTTTGAACCTGTTTGATTTGTTTGTGTGTTAAATACATTTTCTGCTTTAAAAATCACCTCGAAATGATTTGATTCAATGAAATTAAGAAGGATTTTTAGTCTTATCTAACACGCTTGAGTTGGTTAGTGTTGTATGGTTCATTTGTAGAACTAAGTTAGTTTGAGTATTTTGGTGTTGAATATATTGATTTAGGTGATTTGAGGTTTAAAATTGCAGTTTCGATTGAATTTTTCCTCTGCCTCAGCTTTCCGTCTCTGAAGAAAGACATTGACATCCAGTAAGTGTTCTATTTTCCCTTTTTCTTCTTCTTTTTTCCGTTGTCATCCTTCTTACTGTTCCCATTTTCAAATCTCATGAAAAGAATGTCTGTTGAAGTTAGAAAAGCAAAATGTTGCCTCAACCATCTCATATAAGAAATTAATTTCATTTTGAAAGAACAAGTTTTTTAATGTTATTTCTTATAAGAAATATTTATAGTTTTATACTACTTGTTGTGTACTATCATTTAGCAATTAAATTTTCTGTTGAGCGATACTACTAGTTAGAGTCATTGTTGGGGAAAATAGATGCCGTTGCAAAGATTTGGTGGAACTCTCTCATTAGGAATGGATATTTTTGATGTTTTTGGTGAGGCTTAAATTTCTTGTAAACTTATATGTTGGTTCAGTAATGGTGACACACTAGATTAATGCATGTTGTTGGAGGTTTTGTTTGGAAGTGCATGAAGGTAATGATTTAAAAGATAACTGCATGATTTAATAATATAGTTTTCCAGTTATTGTAAAACAATATTATAACTTGTACACTTTTAAAAACTTGGTTCAAAGGAGGTATATCGTTCTTTCTTCTGTTAATTCATTCTATCTGGATAATTGAGGTATTAAAAGGAGGCGAGGCTCTCTGAATCGATGTGGTCTGAATAGAACATATGAAGCATGAAATTGTTTAGACCATACCAGCTTATAATTAAGGTTTACTTCTTGTCCTTACATTTATACAAAGCCTTTTTTAGTTGGGTTTGAAACTTGTACATCAGATTATGGATGAGTGTAAGATAAGAGAACTTCTGGTTTAGAGAGCCCATAATTTATCGTAAAAAGAAAATTATCCAAAATTTGAATGAAATGGATCTAATTGGAGTGGACTGACTGACTGGTTCTGAAGGTCTCATGATTCACTACTCACTTTATAAGTGTTTATGCAACTCAAGACAACAGCTCATTCATATTAAGTGTTTAGTTGTTACTTGTTCTACTATTGTTTCATGTTCTTGATAATAACCAAGACAATATGATGTTATTGTTTCATGTTCTTGTTAATAACCAAGACAATCTGATTTTAAATATTGCAGGCACTACTGTTCTAACCTAATTTGAGGATCTGGTTGATATTCACTGGAAGTAAGCCTTACTCTTTAGTTTTACCCCTGATTTAGCTCTATTTGAAGGACTTGTTTATCTTTTTATGTGTTTGGTGTTTTTTCATTTGTATGCTTGTACTACTAGTTCCTTATTTATAAAAGAAAGTATAGTTTATACTCTAAAGTAAGTTGGTTGGACTTAGAATGCTTTAGTATCTTGATTAACATAAGAATGCTTTAGTGACTTGATTGGAAATAGAATGCTTTATTATTCTATAAGTTGACTGGAATTAGAATTCATCAGTAAGGAAAAGTTTATTTTTAATCTAAGTTTTGAAAAGTTTGTTAGCTTTTTTTCAACTTTCCTAGTAAGAAATTTCAGAAAATGTTTTTGTTAGTTTGATCTGTATAATTTTACTAAATTTAATGAATATGAATTAGAGTACCTTTTGGTCAATCAACTTGTACATTTTTACTAATAGTTCTATTTGTTTAAGCATTAATAGGAACGTGAATAATCTAGAGCGTGGTTGGATGTATGAGAGGTTGGATGGTCGAGGGGCTATAAACTCTAGTTTCATAATCGGTGTGGATAAATATATCCAATTTGCATGTGCACAACAGTATCGCTTGAGTGGTGAGAAAGTTAGATGTCCATGTAAAAAATGTCAAAACTTTAGATTCAAGGATGTTGAAATTGTTAAACATCACCTTTATAAGACTGGATTTGTTGATAACTATTTTGTTTGGAAGCATCAAGGGGAAAAATATGTGATCAATGAGATATCTTCAGGTCCAAATTTGCATGGTAGTGCTCAACCTGAATTAACATATGATAATCCATACCGACAAATGATTTTAGATGCTTCATGTCCCAACTTTCCCCAAAGTTCAAGTTGGCAATCTTCTAGCAATATTGAACCTCAGTCAACTCATCTTTGTGAACCTTTGATGAAGGAAGATCCCAATCTCGACTCTAAAAAATTATATGATTTGCTACAAGCAGCTGATCAAAACTTGTCTCTCGGATGTTAAATATTAAAATGGAGAACAATATGTCATATAGGGGTTATAATCAAATGATGCAATTGTTAAAAGAGGCTTTATCCGAAGATAATATGGTTCTTGATAGTTATTATCAGACCAAGAAACTAGTGCGTAGCTTGGGTTTACCGGTTGAAAATATTGATTGTTATGAATTTGGATGTATGCTATATTGGGGTGATGATGAACACCTTACATGTTGTACATTCTATGGCCATGAGAGTTACAAGCGTCGTGTCGGCTCTCGCAAAAGCAAATTGGTCCCTTATAAGAAAATGTATTATTTTCCTTTGATTCCTAGATTGCAAAGATTATATGCATCCCATGCTACTGCTGCTGACATGAAATGGCATCATGAGCATACAAAAGAGGATGGTGTAATGCGTCATCCATAAAACTCCAAGGCTTGAAAGCACTTCAATGAAACTTATCAGTTTTTTTATGCGGAACCAAAAAATGTAAGATTGGGGTTATGTACTGATGGTTTCCAACCATTTAGTCATTCTGGGAGTAAATATTCTTCATGGTCAATGATTGTCACTCCTTACAATTTACCTCCAAGGATGTGTTTGAAAGAGGCTTATATGTTCTTAACAATTATTGTTCCAAGGCCAATCAATTCCAAACATAAAATTGATGTTTATCTGCAGCCGCTGATAAAAAAAATTGACTTTGTTATGGGAGACAGGTGTGGAAGCATTTGACATCTCAAAAAAGCAAAAAACTTTCAACCAAGGGAAGCTTTAATGTGGACAATCAATGACTTTTCAGCATATTCTATGTTATCGGGATAGAGTACTGCGGGTAATTTAGCATGTTAGTACTGCGGATAATTTAGCATGTCCCTATTGTATGGAGGTAATACAATCCCTTAGATTGAAACATAGTAGAAAAATATCATGGTTTGATTGTCACAGGATGTTTCTCGACCAAAATCACCCATTTAGGAGAGATCGTAAAATCTTCTTAACGGCAAGACTGTCCAAAGATCAACACCACCCTATAGAACAAGAGCGGAATTGTTTACCCAAATTTGTGACTTGGGCATAAAGAAAGTAACAGAGTTAGATGCAAACAAAGTTAATCGAATATTATGTAAGTCTTGTGGATGGAAAAAGAAAAGCATCTTTTGGGATTTGCCTTATTGGAGTTCTAACATGATTCGACATAATCTTGATGTCATGCATATTGAGAAAAATGCCTTTGATAATTTGTTTAACACAATTCTTAATTTTGATGACAAAACCAAAGAAAATCCACAATCACGTCAAGATATGGTAGTGTCGCACCCATTTTTCTCAAAAAACGAGTTTTGGATGCAGGTCTTAACAACTCTTTTGTGTTTCAAGGTTGGATTGAAGAGTCGTCACCTAACGAATTAAGGTGTGTTAGGGCACCTATCTAACCTAACTAAATCTAACTAAGGGTTAACGAATCAGAGATCGGGTAAGAGTTCAAGTTACCTCGAGGGAAAGATATTAAGCATCCCTCGAGGTCCACGAATGTGGGTCTCGGCCATATTTCATGCAATTTTTGTGGGGGTTACAAATGACAATTAAGGTCACTTCATTTATTGGTTATTTAATTTAAACATGATTGATAGGTGATAACTAATATTAAACAATTAAGATCAGTTCAATTATTTATTTAATTAATTAAGCATGCAAAAAGTATTAACATATGCAGAGAATATTCATAGCAGGTTTGTTTCAGTTCTTTAAAAATACTGAAAATTATCAAAAATACGAATTCATCATGCTGGACAATTAAGATCCTATAGACAAGATATCTAGGTGGTGAAACATGCTAGAATTTTTTTTATTGATTCACAAATACGTCGAACAAACATATAATTAGTCTAATTTATAAAGTTCTTAACATTGATTTACAAATTAGAATTTTAATGACATGTAGATAATTGATTAATAAACCTATATACATGATTTCTAAGTGTGAATCAACATTACTACCAACAAAATTATACTCATGATTTTCTATCAAATTGTTAGCCCTAGAAGCATAAATTCCAGATTTGCAGAAGCATGCATTTAAAAATAATTAATGATTTAGAGGTTGGTTTTATTTATTAGTGCTACATACTAGAAAGTGACATGCAAATGACAATTAATTAGCATTTAAATAAGCTTTAGTTTTAAACATTAATTAGACAAGATTAAACAAGTGATCAAGTAATGATAACTTTTTATTTTAGTTAGATCTAAAACCGATTTATCCAATACGGACTATCAAACAAATCACAATCCTAAAAGCATGCTCTCTAACACAAATAAGTTACGATAAAATAAATAAATAGCTCGTAAACTCATCCCTCTTTGACGATAACCAAATATTTCATATATCGAGAGAGTTAGAGTCTATACAAAATTATTACAAAATCGAATCAATAATCCAAATATAAATATTAATACAAGATGAGGTAAAGCTTCAATTTGACACCCCTTCCCATGACGACTCTTCGAACTCCCGAACTTATATAACCTGCTAAACGAACAATATGCACAATACTACAAAATATTCACGAACATATTACTAGTGGAGAAGATGACTAACCCGTACGCTTCCTTTTATTTATCAATGTCTATTTTTGGACTTATGTATAACAACAAGTAAATAATGATGCAAAATTAAATATACGTATGAGAGACACTAATCAGTAAAGCAGTTTAAAGAACAATCTGCAATGAAGACAAGTTGAATTAAAAGGGCAATTTAGCTAAGCAATAAGCTAAATTAACAGATTTAAAGGATCCTATCGGGAACACTTAACAAATCAATAATTACACTGATTGAGGCGTCATTTATGCTAAAAATCAGTTCACAATATTTTCGACTAGCAGTAATATTTCAATAATCAAGAAGAGCCACATAATTATTTTCGAAAGAACACAGCTAGTCCATAAATTATTAAGACTGAATCATGGTTTACAGGGAAGAAATCAGTCAAAGATATTTCAAGAAATAGCAATTTTACTACAATATAAACGAAGAAAACAGCGAAATCCATCAATTAGAGTTTAACTCACTGCAACAATGCGTACTAATTCAATGTTATGCCACTCGAACACAGGCAAAAACCCAAAGGAGCAATAATCATGGATTTTGAACAGAAAAATCACAACTTATATATGTTTTTCTAAGAATCAACAACCAACATGTAACACTCAGACAAATCAAAACGGGTAGTAGATGAACAATTCAACTAAGTAAAAAAATAAGGAAAAGACTGAGAAGACAAAACGGACTAGAAACCAAACCTAAGAGGATCTAAAGAGATACGTCTTGTACAAAATCCCAAAAATTTGAGCCTCACTTGAGCTGGTGTTGTTGTTTGTTGGCATCATTGGCCTCGCTTGGTTGTTGGGCTCGTCGTGGTCTCGCCTGGCTACTGATTGTTGTCGTCGAAATGGAGATAGGGGAAGAGAGAGGAAGGGCATCGGCTTTGCGATGGCTGCCCATCGCTGCTGGTTGGTGTTGGCTGGAGCTGTTGTTGCTCATTGCTATTCGTCGAGAAAAGAGAAGAGAGGGAAAAACTTGTCGGAGCTCGTTGATTGGAGTTGTTGTTGTCATCCATCTGGTGGCAGAGTGGTGGTGCTCGGTTGCTCTTATGCTGGATATGCTGGCCGGAGAAAAAATGGAGAAGAGAGAAGGAGCGGTGGATTTTTGAGAGGAGAAGAAAACATGAATGAAATATTTTTTAAGAGTTTTGGTCTTTTATCAAATAAATTAGGAAAGGCATAAAGGATTTGATCTCATCCATTGAATTGAATAAGATGAGTGGTTAGGACTCGATCTAAGGCTTTGACAAAAGATAGACGGCTGAGATTAAAAAAATCTTAAAATCAGATTGAATTGAATTTAGAATGGCCAAAATTGAAATAAGATTGGCTAGAATTGAAATGAAAGGATGACTATAACTGATATGCAATTTAGATTGAATAGGCTAGAATTGGAATGAATTAGAATAACATAGGATACAATTTAAATGATTTTGAGAAAAATTAAAAATTCTATTCAAATAAAATACTACAAATATTATAACATTTTACATAATAAAAATCACTTAAACTTTAAAACATTTAAAATATTTATTTTTGAGTTTTACTAATAATTTTAAAAATATTTTTATAATATTTACGATAATTTTATAAAGCATGCATACTCAAATATAGAATTTTTAGACAAAATCAATTAAAATTTTAAACTCAAAATATTTTTTAAAAAATACTTATTCAACCGAATAGCACTTCCGAAAGGGTTATAGGTTGGTCAAAATTGGGTGTCAACAATTGCCCCTTGGTTTCTTGGGATTGAAGGATGAATTGGCGGACAACCAACATTGACTTAGTAGCCGATTTTGTCCGATTGACGAGAGATGTCAGTGGGATCAATTGAAATAATAAAAAGTTGAAAAAGGGTA
>NC_064293.1:19018982-19058899 GCF_019186545.1 Solanum stenotomum
GGCAAGACTGTCCAAAGATCAACACCACCCTATAGAACAAGAGCGGAATTGTTTACCCAAATTTGTGACTTGGGCATAAAGAAAGTAACAGAGTTAGATGCAAACAAAGTTAATCGAATATTATGTAAGTCTTGTGGATGGAAAAAGAAAAGCATCTTTTGGGATTTGCCTTATTGGAGTTCTAACATGATTCGACATAATCTTGATGTCATGCATATTGAGAAAAATGCCTTTGATAATTTGTTTAACACAATTCTTAATTTTGATGACAAAACCAAAGAAAATCCACAATCACGTCAAGATATGGTAGTGTCGCACCCATTTTTCTCAAAAAACGAGTTTTGGATGCAGGTCTTAACAACTCTTTTGTGTTTCAAGGTTGGATTGAAGAGTCGTCACCTAACGAATTAAGGTGTGTTAGGGCACCTATCTAACCTAACTAAATCTAACTAAGGGTTAACGAATCAGAGATCGGGTAAGAGTTCAAGTTACCTCGAGGGAAAGATATTAAGCATCCCTCGAGGTCCACGAATGTGGGTCTCGGCCATATTTCATGCAATTTTTGTGGGGGTTACAAATGACAATTAAGGTCACTTCATTTATTGGTTATTTAATTTAAACATGATTGATAGGTGATAACTAATATTAAACAATTAAGATCAGTTCAATTATTTATTTAATTAATTAAGCATGCAAAAAGTATTAACATATGCAGAGAATATTCATAGCAGGTTTGTTTCAGTTCTTTAAAAATACTGAAAATTATCAAAAATACGAATTCATCATGCTGGACAATTAAGATCCTATAGACAAGATATCTAGGTGGTGAAACATGCTAGAATTTTTTTTATTGATTCACAAATACGTCGAACAAACATATAATTAGTCTAATTTATAAAGTTCTTAACATTGATTTACAAATTAGAATTTTAATGACATGTAGATAATTGATTAATAAACCTATATACATGATTTCTAAGTGTGAATCAACATTACTACCAACAAAATTATACTCATGATTTTCTATCAAATTGTTAGCCCTAGAAGCATAAATTCCAGATTTGCAGAAGCATGCATTTAAAAATAATTAATGATTTAGAGGTTGGTTTTATTTATTAGTGCTACATACTAGAAAGTGACATGCAAATGACAATTAATTAGCATTTAAATAAGCTTTAGTTTTAAACATTAATTAGACAAGATTAAACAAGTGATCAAGTAATGATAACTTTTTATTTTAGTTAGATCTAAAACCGATTTATCAAATACGGACTATCAAACAAATCACAATCCTAAAAGCATGCTCTCTAACACAAATAAGTTACGATAAAATAAATAAATAGCACGTAAACCCATCCCCTTTTGACGATAACCAAATATTTCATATATCGAGAGAGTTAGAGTTTATACAAAATTATTACAAAACCGAATCAATAATCCAAATATAAATATTAAAACAAGATGAGGTAAAGCTTCAATCTGACATCCCTTCCCATGACGACTCTTCAAACTCCCGAACTTATATAACCTGCTAAACGAACAATATGCACAATACTACAAAATATTCACGAACATATTACTAGTGGAGAAGATGACTAACCCGTACGCTTCCTTTTATTTATCAATGTCTATTTTTGGACTTATGTATAACAACAAGTAAATAATGATGCAAAATTAAATATACGTATGAGAGACACTAATCAGTAAAACAGTTTAAAGAACAATCAGCAATGAAGACAAGTTGATTCCACACTATTCGACTCGTACACAATAAAATCCTTCTTCAAAGTTCACCGAAAATTCTTTTCAAGCATAGAGTAATTTTTTTATTATTCCAGTGTGTGAGCAAATTCGGATGTCTAAATAATGAGAGAGAGGTCCTTTTATAGTGAAAAAGATGGTACGATTTAGAAGGAAAGGAAATCAATTAGATTCAATTAAACATTTTCATTATTACAAAGGAGAGCCAAATCAAATTTTAATTTATTTTTTACCAAATATATGAGCAACTAAATAAGACAAAAAAATAATTAACAGTTGCAATAATAGTGCAAGAACCGGTCAGCATGTATAGGGAAAGCAATAATAATTTTTTATTATATTACCACAAATAGACACATAAGAAACTATATCAATCTAATGGTATCAATTTACCGCACTATCAATTAATATTATATAAAAATTAGCAATAAGAAATTTATAAGGAAAGATGTATTACCTTCTTTAATTTGCTTGAGACTTACCATAACCAGAAAGGTCCAGCAATTTGCACAAACTTAATTATAAGCAAAGTAATAATGGTTAATAACATACGGAAGTCTGAATCATAGTAAAAGGGCAATTTAGCTAAGCAATAAGGTAAATTAACAGATTTAAAGGATCCTATCGGGAACACTTAACAAATCAATAATTACACTGATTGAGGCGTCATTTATGCTAAAAATCAGTTCACAATATTTTCGACTAGCAGTAATATTTCAATAATCAAGAAGAGCCACATAATTATTTTCGAAAGAACACAGCTAGTCCATAAATTATTAAGACTGAATCATGGTTTACAGGGAAGAAATCAGTCAAAGATATTTCAAGAAATAGCAATTTTACTACAATATAAACGAAGAAAACAGCGAAATCCATCAATTAGAGTTTAACTCACTGCAACAATGCGTACTAATTCAATGTTATGCCACTCGAACACAGGCAAAAACCCAAAGGAGCAATAATCATGGATTTTGAACAGAAAAATCACAACTTATATATGTTTTTCTAAGAATCAACAACCAACATGTAACACTCAGACAAATCAAAACGGGTAGTAGATGAACAATTCAACTAAGTAAAAAAATAAGGAAAAGACTGAGAAGACAAAACGGACTAGAAACCAAACCTAAGAGGATCTAAAGAGATACGTCTTGTACAAAATCCCAAAAATTTGAGCCTCACTTGAGCTGGTGTTGTTGTTTGTTGGCATCATTGGCCTCGCTTGGTTGTTGGGCTCGTCGTGGTCTCGCCTGGCTACTGATTGTTGTCGTCGAAATGGAGATAGGGGAAGAGAGAGGAAGGGCATCGGCTTTGCGATGGCTGCCCATCGCTGCTGGTTGGTGTTGGCTGGAGCTGTTGTTGCTCATTGCTATTCGTCGAGAAAAGAGAAGAGAGGGAAAAACTTGTCGGAGCTCGTTGATTGGAGTTGTTGTTGTCATCCATCTGGTGGCAGAGTGGTGGTGCTCGGTTGCTCTTATGCTGGATATGCTGGCCGGAGAAAAAATGGAGAAGAGAGAAGGAGCGGTGGATTTTTGAGAGGAGAGGAAAGCATGAATGAAATATTTTTTAAGAGTTTTGGTCTTTTATCAAATAAATTAGGAAAGGCATAAAGGATTTGATTTCATCCATTGAATTGAATAAGATGAATGGTCAGGATTCGATCTAAGGCTTTGACAAAAGATAGACGGTTGAGATTAAAAAAATCTTAAAATCAGATTGAATTGAATTTAGAATGGCCAAAATTGAAATAAGATTGGCTAGAATTGAAATGAAAGGATGGCTATAACTGATATACAATTGAGATTGAATAGGCTAGAATTGGAATGAATTAGAATAAAATAGGCTACAATTTAAATGATTTTGAGGAAAATTAAAAATTCTATTCAAATAAAATACTACAAATATTATAACATTTTATATAATAAAAATCACTTAAACTTTAAAACATTTAAAATATTTATTTTTGAGTTTTACTAATAATTTTAAAAATATTTTAATAATATTTACGATAATTTTATAAAGCATGCATACTCAAATATAGAATTTTTAGATAAAATCAATTAAAATTTTAAACTCAAAATATGTTAAAAAAAATACGTATTCAACCGAATAGCACTTCCGAAAGGGTTATAAGTTGGTCAAAATTGGCTGTCAACAATTGCCCCTTAGTTTCTTGGGAATGAAGGATGAATTGGCGGACAACCAATATTGACTTAGTAGCCGATTTTGTCCGATTGACGAGAGATGTCAGTGGGATCAATTGAAATAATAAAAAGTTGAAAAAGGGTACGATCGAGACTTTGGTATTAAGCTGCCTATATATCTCTGTTTATACTAGTATCAGATCGTGTGTAGTTCTAGATTCAGGAGCAAACGAAGCTCCTAAAAACGGTAAGAGCAGTATGATATTCAAATGGGAACGATATCGGCTTGAATGGATAAGATTAGAGTAGCGAGAAATGCATGACAGAGAAATTACTGATTTAAAAGAGAAGGATCCGATGAAGAGGAGGTAATATGAGTACCCAAGGATTAAATGAAAAAGGTGATACGATTTATCTTGTGTGTAATGTGCAAATTTATAGCTTGTAATATGACTAAATAAAGTTATTAGAGCAGAAATATCAAATAAACGGTAATGTAAACATGATGCAATTTCCCATATCAACCATGAATTTGCCTTAAGACTATGAAAATGATGTCTTAGGCTATGATTTCTAGGGCCATGATACACAACCTTTATATCATCAGGTCATGCAAATGTTGCCCGTAGGCCATGACAAATGACTCCCTTAGACTATGACACCTTCGGATCATGATAAGCAGAAAGTAAATCATTAGGCCATGATATGATATCTGCAGGCCATGAAAAATGGTGTCTTTAGACCATGACGCCTTAGGAATATAAATAATGACTAAAGAAAGCATATATGTTTTTATGTAATTCGAGCATCTGTTGATACTTGTGACTTGATTTGAATTTATTCCGGCACATGAAATTCTCGGGAACAATGCAATCTCGGGCACATGCAATAATACAATTCTTGGGCACAATGTAATCTTCGGGAATAACGTAATCTCAGGCACATTCAATTCGGACACATGCAATCTTCGGGCACAATGCAATCTCGGGCCCATGCAATGCGGGCACAATACAATCTCGGGCACATGCAATCCTCCGGCAGAAGCAGTTCTCAGGCACAATGCAGTCTCGAGCACAATATAATTCTGGCAAATGCGATATCGACCATATGCAATCTTTGGGCACAATGCAAACTAGGGAACTTGCAATCTTCCGGCACAAATACAATTCGGGAACATGCAATCTTTAAGCACAATGCAATATCGGACTCATGCAATCTTCGAGCACAAATGCAATTTTGGCACATGCAATCTTCGGGAACAATGCGATATCGGGCACATGCAATCTTCGGGCACAATGCAATTTGAGCACATGCAATAATGCAATTCTCGAGCACATGCACTCTTTGGGCACATGCATAATAGTTGATTGAGGGCATAAAGTATCTTGGACCTTCGCCTTGTTGGAAGGGTCGAGTGCCATTTGTCGGCAAATTTTGAGTTCGAAATATTGTAGCTTGACTTTCTGTCCTATAGTAAGGAAAGGTTGTCGTTGAATGGCGAATGTTCGGGATTGATATAAAGTAGTTTGATCCTTTTGTCTGATTGGGTGGATGGGGTGCCATTGTTTAGCAATTTGTCGGGCTCAATATAGTGGTATCTTGATCCTTCAAGCGTTGTTGAAGCTGCTTCTTGTGTATGTACCTGTTTTTTCTCTATTCAAAGAAAAATAGTTAATTGGGGAGGTTGATCTGTATCCCTGATTTGGCACAATGTGCTTCTTTGACGTCTGCGAGAATGTCCTTCGAAGTGTTTTCAAAAATTTTGAGGGGATATTCTGTTTTTTGTTGTAGATTATAGCTTGATTGCTGCGAATATTTTAGATCCTCTCAAAAATTCTATACCAATCTTGATTTGCAAGAAAAATATGCTTCTGAAGAAATTTTGAAACCCTCTCAAAAATTCTGCCCCAGTTACTGATTTGCGAGAAGAAATGCTTTTGAAAGAATTTTTGAGTTTCTCTCAAAAATTCTGCCCAATATCCTCACTTGTAAGAAAATATTCTTCTGATGAAATTTTTGAGACTCTCTTAAAAATTTTACCCCAGTTACACAGTCAAAAGGGAAAAATGAAATTTTTATTATGATAAAGACCGAACTCCATAGGAGAGCCTACGTATCTCCTCTTAAACGGAAATCGAGTCTGACGTAGTTCCAAATACAACAGCATAAGACATTAAGCAGAGCATTTTTAAGTAATACTGAAATGATAGATTTTGACCAACTTTATTGCCCATATTCTAACATGGGTACTTTCCTTGTCTAAATGTAGAAAACTTAAACTTAAAACGCGCAGGCTTTTTATTGGAACTGCTTCAAGTGGACTTTGAATTGTTCACTGTTTGGATTCCTTTGGGACAAGGTTTGTCCAATGTATGACATTGGCCTCAATCAGTTGTTGAATCTTGTCTCTTAGATCACGACATGTTTTAATATTATGTCCCTTCATCACTGAGTGATAGTCACAACTCTTGTTGGGGTCATACCGTTTGGACTGGGTGTCTGGATTTTGGACAAGAATAGGTGTCACGCAGCCAGCCATTTTAAGTCTCTCATAGAGTCAATCAAAGAATTCAGCTAAAGAAGCATAAATTCTGACGGGTTTCTTCTCAACATTGAAGAGGTTTTTTGCGAATATGAGGTTGAGTGAGGATTTTGACATTGTGGACAAGATATGCTGGTTGTAGATATGGTAGAGAAGACTTTTGGGATTGAGGCATTTCATATGGAGGAATTTGGAGAGGTGTGTGATACCAAGGAACTTAGTATAGAGGCGTTTCATATTGAGGAGCTTGTATGATGGGATTCTGCATGCATGGAGTGAGATATGGAAGTCTAGGAGCATATGCATGACGTTGAGGAGGATATGGGCAATTTGGAAAGTGAGTGTTCCTTGGATGCATTTGAATAGAGCTTAATTGATTTTGAGGATGCTAAGTAGAATAAGTTGGTTGGGGGATTAGAGATAGGGTGAGTGGGTGGAGGATTATCTTGAAGAGTGGATTGACTTGTAACAAGCGACTTATCCATGTTTGTCTCCAAGGCGGGATTGACAGAAAGAAACAGCTTAGCCCATTCGCTCATATCTGACACCTCTTTTTCTAACTTCTTTATTTTCTGTTCCATGCTTGAGACTAACTCGTCTGAAGGATGCTTCTTTTCAATAGTCTTACCCATAATTTTCTCAGTAGTCGATTTCCTATTTTCTTTGCGGTTTTCATTTGGAAAAGAATGAAGAGCACCCTTTGACCATGTGTGGTAAACCATGGTCTACAGATCAACCATTAAGGAAGGGTAAAACAAAAGTAAAAGCAAAAGAACACCCAAGTTAGACCGTTGCATTAATTGAGATAACAAGCACATTGTTTTAAGATAAACGCCCTAAATGCAAGGAGCCTCATTGAGACAGAGGTAGGCCTAAGATGACATGTAAGTGATGCNAGCAAAAGAACACCCAAGTTAGACCGTTGCATTAATTGAGATAACAAGCACATTGTTTTAAGATAAACGCCCTAAATGCAAGGAGCCTCATTGAGACAGAAGTAGGCCTAAGACGACATGTAAGTGATGCACAACAATTAATTCAAGCCTTATTTACCAATTTGAAGTTTAGAGTCTGAGAAGATTCTGAACTCCATTTTGAAATAATTTGTCTTGGTTCAATTATTATGATCACGTTGACACTTATGATGCATTTTGTCTGAAGGGTGTTGGGGCCCTTTAGACGTCAGGGTGGCTACTAAGAATGTGGTTTGACACCAAGGGTCAAACCACGTAGTGTTTACAGCATGTGTGACCTAGTTAATATTTCTAAGAGTTGGGTCGACACGAACTTGAAGAGGTTCTATGCAAGAAGGCACATGGTTCCACGATAGTAAAACTATCTGCATCTGTCATGCCTCAGCCAGCCATCACTCTAATATACGGTCTGAAGAGAATTGGAGTATTTTCTGAGATATGCAAAGTCATACACCATCACCTGAAGATATAAAATAAAGAAAGAGGGTCCCAACTTGGGGAAGTATGAGCGGAATGTCAGTTATCAAAGCAGTAACGTTTAACAATTAAATGGAAAGTGGTAACACATAAAAAATTATATAAACCAATAAATAAATAAATATATAATTAAGCATGCAAACATATAAACGAATTAAGCAAATAAGCAAAGAGAATAGGGATTAACATGCATATAAATGGTATAAGGAACATAACATGGAAAAACAGATAACAACTTAGCATGGTAATGACCCAACAAGCAATAAAGTTAACCCTACATAAAGCATGAAACACGTAATGGTTAGAACCTAGAATCCCCAGCAGAGTCGTCATTCTGTTGTGCTCCATTTTTTCTCAAAATGGGTTTTGGGTGCACAATCTAACAACTCTCTTGGGTTTCAAGGTTGGATTGATGAGTCGCCACCTAACGAGTTAAGGTGTGTTAGGGCACATATCTAACCTAACTAAATCTAACTAAGGGTTACCAAATCAGAAATCGGGTAAGGGTTCAAGTTACCTCGAAGGAAAGGTATTAAGCATCCCTCGAGGTCCACAAATGTGGGTCCCGACCGTATTTCATGCAATTTATATGGGGTTATAAATAACAATTAAGGTCACTTCATTTATTGGTTATTTAATTTAAGCATTCTTGTTATGTGATAACTAATATTAAATAATTAAGATCACTTCAATTATTTATTTAATTATTTAAGCATGCAAAACTATGTGATATAATAAACAATAAATAAGCATTTAAACAATTAATAAAAAAAGGAGCGAGGAGACAGAAATTGCACAATTAGATAAGCGAAACAAATTTTTATTTTATTTTATTTAAACTACCCCAAATAATTATAATTATAAAACAAATAAAGGGAAAACAAAAGGGAGACCATGGAAACCCACAACTTTAGGGATCAGTGTTCGGCTTTTTATTTCAATAGGCTTCTATATTCAGACAAACAAAACTAATGTTTGTCGTTTAAAGCTCAAGTCAAATTCATCATCTCCGTAGGGCCTAACTACCACCCCACCTTCCACATGCATTTCGTCCTAAAAGGTGCCTAGCATCCCCGCTTAATGTCCAAGAGGCATTTGACTATTATTTACGAAGGTTTTAGACAAAAAAAAATCAAATATAACCTCCTAGTTATGCCCTCGTAGACACCAAACAAAACACATTAGACAACATTTAACATATAAAGTCTCATGTTGACCTCTAAGTTTAAATTGACATGCTTTAAAACGCAAATAACGCCAAGTGTGTGCATACAAAATTAAAACAAAACAATATTCAATTTAGAGGGCAAAATATGACAAGTGCAAGATACAATTACTAGTTAATTTCAAGTGGCCAAACAATTGTTCATGATATAGAAATTAGAATTTCGGGTAGAATTTCATTAAGATAACAAATTTAAAGTAGCGGATTTTAAGATATATGCTGAAAATAATAGTTTATTAATTTTAGACTTATTTAATGCAAAAATTAAATAACATATTTGGGCAGGTTTCAAAGTAACTATTTTACAAAGACATGTATAAGAATGATTGGTTTAAGTGGCAAGACCAAGTTCAAATGCAGAAAAAAATAACTTTTGTGCAATGTTTAATGAAAGCCAATTATTTTGAGCAGTTGTAACATACTGGAAATGGCTAGTTATTTTATTTTAAGTGGCAAAATATAAGATACAGATGCAGAAGTATTAACATGTGTAGAAAATATTCATAGCAGGTTTGTTTAAGTAGTTTAAAAATACTGGAAATTAATAGAAATACGAATTCATCATGCTAGACTATTAAGACCACATAAACAAGATATCTAAGTGATGTAACATGCTGGAAATTTTCTTTATTGATTCACAAACACATCGAACAGACATATAATTAGTCTAATTTATTAAGTTCTTAACATTGATTCACAAATTCAGATTTTAATGACATGCTGAAAATTGATTAATAAACCTATATACATGATTTCTAAGTGTGACTCAACATTACTACCAACAAAATTATACTCATAATTTTCTATCAAATTGTTAGCCCTAGAAGCATAAATTCCAGATTTGTAGAAGCACGCATTTAAAAATAATTAATGATTAGAGGTTGGTTTTATTTTTTAATGCTACATACTAGAAAGTGACATGCAAATGACAATTAATTAGCATTTAAACAAGGTTTAGTTNTATACTCATAATTTTCTATCAAATTGTTAGCCCTAGAATCATAAATTCCAGATTTGTAGAAGCACGCATTTAAAAATAATTAATGATTAGAGGTTGGTTTTATTTTTTAATGCTACATACTAGAAAGTGACATGCAAATGGCAATTAATTAACATTTAAACAAGGTTTAGTTTTAAACATCAATTAAACAAGTGATCAATCAATGATAACTTTTTATTTTAGTTAGATCTAAAACTGATTTATCCAATACGGACTATCAAACAAATCACAATCCTAAAAGCATGCTTTCTAGCACAAATAAGTTACGATAAAATAAATAAACAAATAGCACGTAAATTCCTCCCCTTTAGACGATCCTCAAATATTTCATATATTGAGAGAGATAGAGTTTATACAAAATTATTACAAAATCGAATCTATAATCCAAATACAAATATTAAAACAAGATAAGGTAAAGCTTCAATCCGACATCCCTTCCCATGGCGACTCTTCGAACTCCCAAACTTATATAACCTGCCAAACTAACAATATGCACAATACTACAAATACTCACGAACATATTACAGGTTATCACATAACATATTATGAGTGGAGTCGAGAGTATAACACACGCACAATTACTGGAAGCCATGTATATAACGACCACATCAAGGGGAGAAGATGACTAACCCGTACGCTTTCTTTTATTTATCAATGTCCATTTTTTGCACTTATGCATAACAAGTAAATAATGATGCAAAATTAAATATAGACACTAACCAATTAAGCAGTTTAAAGAACAATCATCAATGAAGACAAGTTGATTCCACACCATTCAATCCGTACACAGTAAAATACTTCTTCAAAGTTCACCGGAAATTCTTTTCAAGTAAAGAGTAATTTTTTTTATTATTTCAGTGTGTGAGCAAATTCGAATGTCTAAATAATGAGAGAGAGGTCCTTTTATAATGGAAAAAAGGGTATTGTTTAGAAGAAAAGGGAATCAATTAGATTCAATGAAACATTTTCCTTATTTCAAATGAGAGCCAAATCAGATTTTAATTTATTTTTTACCAAATATATGAGAAACTAAATATGACAACGAAATAATTAACAGTTGCAATAATAGTGCAAGAATCGGTCAGCATGTATAAGGAAAGCAATAATCATTTATTATTATATTACAACAAAAAGACACATAAGAAACTATATTAATGCAATGGTATCAACTTACTGCACTATCAATTAATATTATATAAAAATTATCAATAAGAAATTTACAAGGAAAAATGCATTACCTGCTTTAATTAACTTAAGACTTACCATAACCAGAGAGGTCCAGTAACGTGCACAAACTTAATTATAAGCAAAGAAATAATGATTAATAACATACAGAAGTCTGAATCATAGTAAAGGGGCAATTTATATCCTATCGAGAACACTTAAAAAAATCAATAATTACAAGATTGAGGCATCATTTATGCTAAAAATCAATTCACAATATTTTCGATTAACCGTAATATTTCAATAATCAAGAAGAGCCACATAATTATTTTAGAAAGAACACAGTTGGTCCTTAAATTGTTAAGGCTGAATCATGGTTTACAGGGAAGAAATCAGTCAAAGACATTCCAAGAAATAACAATTTTACTACAATATAAACTAAGAAAATAACGAAACCCATCAATTAGAGTCTAAACTCACTGCAACAATGCGTACTAATTCAACAATATTCCTCTCGAACATAGGCAAATACCCATAGGAGCAATAATCATGAATTTTAAACAAAAAAATCACAACTTAGATATGTTTTTCTAAGAATCAACAACCAGCATGTAATACTCAGACAAATCGAAATGGGCAGTAGACGAACAGTTCAACTAAATCAAAAAATAAGGAAACGACTGAGATGATAAAACGGACTATAAACCAAACCCGGGCAGATCTATAGAGATTCATCTTGTACGAAATCCCAAAAATTTAAGCCTCGCCTGAGCTGGTGTTGTTGTTCGCTGCCATCATTGGCCTCGCCTGGTTGTTGGGATTGTCGTGGTCTTGCCAGGTTGCTGCTTGTTGTTGCCGAAATTGAGAAAGGGTAAAGAGAGAAAGGGCATCGACTTTGCAATTGCTGCCCGTCGCTGCTGCTGTTGGCACTACTAGTTGTTATTGCTCGCTGTTGTTCGTCGAGAAAAGAGATGATAGAGGATAGCTCGTCGGAGCTCGTTGATCAGAGTTGTTGTCATACACTTAGTGGCGGAGTGGTGGTGTTCGGCTGCTCTTCTGCTCAATACGTTGGCCGGAGAAAAAATGGAGAAGAGATAAGGAGCAGCGGATATTTGAGAGGAGAAGAAAGCATGAATGAAATATTTTTTAAGGGTTTTGTTTTTTTTTTTAATAAATTAGGAAAGGGATAAAGGATTTTATCTCATCCATTGAACTGAATGAGATGGGTGGTCAGGATTCAATCTAAGGCTTTGACAAACGATGGACGATTGAGATTAAAAGAATCTTAAAATCAGCTTGAATTGAATTTAGAATGGCCAAAATTGAAATAAAATTGGCTAGAATTGAATTGAAAGGATGGATATAACTGAAATATTATTGGGATTGAATATGCTAGAATTGGAATGAATTAGAATAAAATAGGCTACAATTTAAATGATTTTGAGGAAAATTACAAAATCTATCCAATTAAAATACTACAAATATTATAACATTTTATATAATAAAAATTGCTTAAACTTTAAAACATTTAAAATAATTATTTTGAGTTTTACTAATAATTTTAAAAATATTTTAATAATAGTTACGATAATTTTATAAAGCATGCATACCAAAATATATTATTTTTAGACAAAATCGAATAAAATTCTAAATTCGAAATATTTTTTGAAAAATATGTATTTAACCTATTAGCACTTCCGAAAGGGTTATAGGTTGGTCAAAATTGGGTGTCAACAGGTAGAATATTGTGATCGACCTCAATTGGCAAAAGACAATAGTGGAAAATATCCCAAAGTTGTATTATACAATAGAGAAGGAAGCATGGGCTATCTTGTTCAATTGGGTGGAAGGCTTAAAGTTTCCAGATGGGTATGTTTCCAATTTTGGTAGATATCCAGACACAAATGCGAAAAAGATATTTGACATGAAAAGTCACGATTGTCACGTGTTCATGCAACGACTAATGCCTATTGCTTTTCGTGAACTACTTCCTAATAAAGTGTGGTAGGCACTTACAGAACTGAGATTATTTTTTAAAGATCTTACTTCCACCACTCTACGAGTTGATGACATGGAGAGATTAGAGAGAGATATACCACAAGTTTTATGCAAGTTAGAACCTATATTTCGTCCTGGATTCTTTGAGTCAATGGAACATCTTTCTGTGCACCTTTCATATGAAGCAAGGATAGCTAGACCAGTGCAATATCGATGGATGTATCCTTTTGAAAGGTAAATGTGAAACCTTTTGTCACTTATGACTAGTTTTCCATACATTCCTTTTCTAATGTAATGGTCCTTCCATTTCCTCTATTTAGGTATTTGGAAACTCTTAAAAGGATGATTGGAAATAAAGCTAGTGTTAAGGGTTCCATTTGTGAAGCGTACTTGATGACGGAGTCAACACAATTGTTTTCTCATTATTTTGAACCTCATGTCATGACATGTAATCATAATGTGGAACGTAATGATGATGGTGGTGTTGTGGAAGATCTTAAAGGATATTTGTCAATATTCTCCCACCCAGGTCAACTATGGGGAAAAACAAAAAAAAGGGATTTATCCCTTGAAGAAATCAAGGTTGCCCAAACTTATATATTACTAAATTGTGATGAGATTGAGCCATTTGTGAGGTAACAAAAGTTAGTGGTATTTTCTAAATAATATAAACATATCTTTATTCACGACTATTAAATTAAACTTATTTTACTATGATGAAGTATGTTCATGCAACGCTTGCAAGAAGAATTTTCAAATCTATCTCAGGGTCATATAGACGAGAGCCTTGAAGCAAATTTTTCTACATGGTTCAAGGAATTTGTAAGATTTCAAATTTACTATCTTTTATGTGGTAATGTACTTAACTTGACTCAGAAATTTTACTAAGTCTTACAATTTTTTAAAAATAGGTCTGATGTAATCCCATAGAGAATAAATTCTTGAGTAGTCTTTCCCGTGGATCATTAATAAGTCCTACATGTTTTTCTGTTTATTTTGTTAATGGATACAAATTTCACACAGAATGTCATGGTAGCACAAGATCAATAATGAATAGTGGAGTTTGTATCTTGGACTCAAATTTTGGTGATTATTTTAGACGAATAAAAGAGATTATACAAGTGGAATACCGTGAATCACCTTTGAAGCAAACTGTATTATTCAAATGTTAATGGTTTGACCCACTATGGATGTTGGTGTCAAAAGGCATAATCAGTACAAATTGGTTGGTGTTAATCAACGTCGTCGATATAAAAAATATGAACGTTTTATTCTGGCAATGCAAGCAACTCAAGTGTGCTATGTGTCGTATCCCAACAAGAAAAAAGACAAAGATGACTGGGTAGCTGTATTAAAGGTCAAGCCTCGAAATGTTATTGAATTACCTGATGAGGGAGTGGAGACAACTTCAGAATTGAATGTTCCATACCAAGTTGATGAAGTTGAAGTTTACGAGATAGATGTGACTATTTCCATTGATGAAAACATACTTTTAAATGATTCAAATGGGGATTATATGGAAATGGATGAACCCATTGATGACGGTTTATTGCAATTGCACTAATAAAAAATAAATCTTTAGAGATTTGAAAAGGTTCTGATGTTAACTTGAACTAATAATTTCTAACAAATTTAGTTTGAAAACATTTCTCATTTAATCAGCTATTAGAAAAGGTACAGATGTACCAAAACCAGTAGCTCTTCAAGGAAATGCATATGATGTCATAGCTCTTGATGCTTAATATTTTGAGAATTTTGGATTGCAGTGTTCAACTATTGTGGTAGCCTACACATGTTTCTTCTACTAAAATCCTAAAACAGCAAAACAGAGGATAGAATAATAATATTTGAAAGTTGTCCATTTGCATTTACGGTTAGCAGAGGAATGGTGAGAGAAAAGACATAGTGTGAGAATTTTGGATTAAAATTAAATGTAGGTTCAACATTTCAATATGTATACACTGCCAATATGTATGCACTGCTGGTCTAAATGCAGGCTTAGCATTTCAAGCCAAATTTATTAAGCAGTCATTCTTTGAGTCTGAGGAGCATATTTAGACATACAACATTTCTTCATTTTCATTCCTTTGTAATTTTATTTCTAACCTTTAGTGTTTTCTATTTATCTCAATTTATTACAGGAAAAATATGAAGAAATATTACGGAAAAAAACAACCTCTCAATCTAATATTGATCAATGTGAAGTATACTACCAAGCTGCCGGGGGAGAAAAGAAGAAAATAATATACGGTCTTGGATTTGAAGCAAAAACTTACTACGGGCAGAATCTTTGTGCCTCATCATCTGTAGCACCTTCAGTTTCTCAATCAACATCGACAAGAAATATGGATGTGTTTGTGAAGGAAATGATTTCTGCCCTTACTAATCATTTTCTTTCGATTATTATGGAGCGGGTACAACAAGTGGTTACTCCCATTGACAATCCATCACTTGTGAGACCCATGGTGCCTCCTCCTGCTACTACTAATGAGGACGAGGTTGATCCCTTCGTTTCAAGTGATGAGGGTATCCCTTAATTAGTCTTCTATAGCTTTAATTTTTGGATGTTGTATGTGTTTTTGAAAAGTACAAATTGTGCGATAACAATAGTTGATGAATGTAGGTTCTCTTAAGAATAGTTGATAAATTGCTTTTGATGTTTTGCACCGAAAGTATGTGATTAGGATTTTGCTATCTACAGATTTTGAACCCTCTAAATATTATTTTATATGAATGTTTGTTATTTTAGAGGTATTTAGTAATTGTTATTTAATTTATTTCAGCAATGTATATTTAAAATAAATAAATGAAATTATTTTACAAGAAAAAATTTAGCAACAAATTTAGTGACGATTAGGTCGTTGCTATAAAAAATATTGGCGATGGATTAGCAACGAAACATTTTAGTGACGAATATGCTGGCTGAAATAGCAGAATATTTTGTGACGGATTAGTGACAAAAATTCCGTCGCGAATTTATTTGAAATGAAGAAACTAATTATGAAATTAGCGACGAATATTTTGTGACGGATTAGTGACGAAAATTCTGTTGTAGATTTATTTGAATGACGAAATTAATTATGAAATTAGCAACGAACTATATAAGTATAACGACGGACCAGACCGTCTCTAACAAATAGCGATGAATATCATTCGTCTCTAATCCGTCGCTAAACTTGCGACGGATCTCATTTTTCGTCGCTAAGAGATTACTAACGAGCGAAATACTAGCAGCCAACAATCTGTCGCTAATCCGGTTTAGCGACAAAAAAACATAGATTTAGCGACGGATTTTGTCAGTCGCAAAATACTATTTTTTTTTGTAGTGATCATCTCACCTTCACCAGTAACTATCATCATCATCAACTATCACCAAAACATTGTCAACCACCACATATTCTTCAGCCACCTCTATCAAAAGTAACAAGTAACAACTGACAACTACTAATATCAATCAATTTTATGATCACAATCACTATTCTCAACCGCCAATATCACGTTAGTTACTATATCATCAACCTCCTCGCCACTACTATAACTCCACCTCCATCACTATTTTATATTTTTAATATGTAATTATTTTTTATTTTAATTGTATGTTTATTATGTTTACAAAAAAATAAATTATGCACATTCAGATGCAGAAAAACAAACGGTCTTAATTATTAAGAGTTCAAATATAGAAACAATATCTTAATTATTTCAGGTGTGCATTCAAATTCAAACATTTAAATTTTAATGAAAACAAATGATGTCTCACTGAGAACTGAGGTGGGAGATTATTTAGAATTCTTAAAACTTTTGGGCTGACTTTATACCTATAAAAATTAAGGACCAATTTTCACTCTAATTAAAGAACTAAATGATTGACTATCTCCTCTCTTTTTTTTTTCAACAAACAACTTTACTATATTAATGTATAAATGATCTCCAAGAGAAAAATGGTGCAATATTATCAATCCAATTAGAAAAATAAAAATCGACAGAACTTTATGTAACAACTAAATAGAAAACTTGGTGAAAATTGATGAAAAAAAATTGACTTGATGAAACCCAAAGACAAGACTTGAAGTATTCATAATAATGGAGCTTCCACCTTTGTCGTTGCGATTTTATGACTTCAGATTTGCAGATTTAATTTGTGAGAGAAGAGATGAAGGACAAATTAGGTCCCACTGGGCGTGCCTATTTGTTTGCAACAAATTTTAAAAGGATGGAAACTAAATTGCAATCACAAATAAAATATGAAGAAATATACTTTTATTGATAAACATCGTAGGTACAAACTTTTTTATCCCTTGATTCTTCGCTCTCGTTAGATTTCTCCGTGATTTGTAGGTCGTTAGTGGCGTAGTTCTTCAACTATCCGATTTGGACTTCCTTGAAATTTATTTGATCTCCATTGATCTTTGTGAACATTCCATGAATTTATGGAATATATGAAATGCTTCTTTAAGGGAATATGATATCTCTTATATAGGCATAAACTAGGGTTTAGAGTTGACCAGTAGTCTCCAAGAACCCTAATTGAATTGAACGTTTTGTAGAGTCCAATTAAAATTGAACACGTTTTGTAGAGTTCATAAAAAATCAATGTTTACCAGCATAATTCAAGATCTAGAACTATACAACAAGTACGTCATTAAAGAAACTTAATTATAAGCTTCCAAATATCTTCAAAAGTAATCTCTATCTCCCATGAAATTACGCTTTTTCAATATCATATTTATTATGCTTTTTATATCACAAAATATTTATACCTTTGACCATATAGCGCTATGTAACGCTTCACGAATCGTTAAACTTTCGTTCTCTTGCTTCTCCCTCTTTCATCATAGGAGGTCTTCCTCTAAAGAATCAGAGAACCGATTTCAGGCTATCTAACTTAAGCTGATAGTTAGTTCAAATTGATACATGAAAAAAATTGTCAAAATATTTTTAAATTTTTTTTATTTTATTTGATATACTAGATATTCTTATAATAATGAAAAATAATATCTTATAAGTTACTAAAAATAAAATAAAAAAAGTAAAACTATTAAAGCTTGGTAAAAATTGAATGTGTCAGGTTATGATCCACATTTTGTCTTATTTCAACCCAAATAACTTTCGAACGGATCAATAACTTGCTCTTTTATTAACTCAATTTTTGACCCACCCATATTCAGGTCAACTCGCTAAATTGCCACCTACAGAAAATTGTAAGTATATTTTATTGTTTAATCCAACTATTACTCAATTCATATATTGTTATTCCATGCTATGTTATGTATTTTAAAGATGAACACCATTTGTATATTAAATGGAGTCAGTACATTGATATTACTAAAAAAAAATTGTAAATTACATGGGGATTTTCCTAGGGATTAGTATGAAAATTCGCAGGAAACTTATTTTCCTGCAAATTTTCATACTAATCCCCAGGAAAATCCCCATGTAATTCATACTTTTCTTGTTATTATCTTTGCAAATTAAAATTTTAAAATATAAACCAAGCGTACCGTAATTATTTCATCTAATGTTACCTCGTATCTAACTATTCCTAAGACTTTTATACTCAGTAATCACAGCAGCATATAAGATCACAAGTGGATAAAAGTAATGGAAGTATAAAATAAACATACCAAAAACACAAATTAAAAACATATAAAAGAAAAAATTAGGAGGCTTAGTTGTAAGAGTATTTATCTAAAAATAATTCATTTATTTTCACTTATTTAAAGGTCTCATTTAATTAATATACTACAACAAAAATAACTTTACGACAATAAATAGACATATTAATAAAGAGTGTTAAAATCTTTTACGTGCCATTAGATCGAGTGTTACTTAAGCCTTTAGGGACATAAACAAAGAGTGTTAATTGCCGCTAAAAATACATATTTAACGATAATTGAGCTATTACCTTTATTAATTGCCGCTAAAGATATTTTTGATGTAGTAATACTACTTCACTAATTTGGAACATTATTGTAAAGGGTAAATTTTCACCTGGATAATCGTAATTGTTAATTTGTAGGTGTATATTATTGTATACAATTGTTTAGAGTGATCGAGTGTATAACATGCAAGTGCATAATCAACACATAATTTAAATACACTAATTGTACATATATATATATATACTGGTTGAATTTTGTGAAAAATAAAGATAAAATCTTTTTTCTTTTTGGCAATTAAAGAAACTTTTATTATTACCACGTAACAATGAAAAAGCAGATGAGGGGTGGGCGTTCAGTATTCGATTCGCTATTATTAAATTTTAAATTTGGTAATTGATAGTTAAAAATAGATAATATAAAAAATAAATTGGTTCGGTAATTTCGTAATCGGTAAATTAAATTTTGATTTGGTATGGTAATATGGTATTTGGTAATACTGTATTGAAGTTGTAGCCGATTGTATTACAAAGTTTATACTATTTCTCTAATCATTTTTATTTTTCTATGTGGAGGCACTAAATAATTAATAGAAGATCAATAAGTAAGACGACATCAAGAAAAACAAATTGATTTAACTAAAAGACATGTATTTGGGTTGTTTATGTTTATTCTTTAACTTTTTCTTTGGACTTATACTAATGAGTAATTGACATATTGATATATGACTTTCATTAAGTAAATAATTCGATATTCAGAAAAAAATATCAAATGATACTAATGTTTCATATCAAACCCCAACCCGAATACCATAATTCTAAAATTTTAATTTTGAACATCATACCGAATACTCAATTACCATATACCAAATAACAAAAAACAATTAATTCGATTTGATGATTTTATTTTCAAAATTTCATGCCCAACCCTAAATGGAGGAACCAACCAGTCTCCTACTCTTCTCAGCTAATACTTCACACTCCATAAAGGTGGAATTATTATTTACTATAAGATTTATTTGACTAATTGGTAAGTGTAAAAATTGTAGTGCAAATTATTAATTGTTAAGTGTAAAAAATATTAGTATTTACTATAAGGTTAAGGGGGGGAATAATGTAGTGCAAAAGACAAAAAGATTCTGGAACGAAAAGCATTGTTGTATGGGGCTTTTTTCGATTTTAGTTTTGGGGATCGGAGCCCTCTAAAATTGCTAAAAGCTTCCATGTTTTGAAAAGGATAAGACTAACGGTGTGTTCAGTATGATTGAAAATATATTTTCTCAAAATATTTATTTTTTGTGTTCGATATGTAAGTAGGAGCAATATATAAACTAAACAATTACGACAAGAGATAGAGTGGGGTAGGAGTGAGGAAGGTGGAATGGGGACAATTTAAGTGAGTGAAGATGATATGTGTTAAAAACAGACCTGGAAATACAATTATTATGAACTGTTATTCGTGAAACTTGTTTTTTTATTTTTATAATAAAAAATATTTTTTAAGGAGTTTATCCTTTTCTAAAAAAATATTTTTAAAGACCGATCAAACATGAAAAAAAGAATTAACACACGCCAAAATTGAATTGACAAGTCTTTTTATCCCATCCCTTTATCCAAACACTCCAATTAATTCATGTCATGTGTGCATACTTTTGTCTGTTGTATGGTCAATTAGGAAAGGTGGATTCATGATTTTAAGTGAGTGGATATCAATGGATTTGCTTAAATAAGTGTGTCAAGATCGAGTTAATATCTTAAAAGGTCATTAAACTATAGAAATTTATTTAGCAAAATCATTAAATTTTGTTTTATATCAATAAAATCACTCAACTTAAGACATTTATCTACAAAAATCATTCAACTAAAATCAATTTAATATAAAAAAAAATAAATTATTTTTTAGGCCATATAAACATGAACCCCATAAATAAATATTTTTTTTAAAAAGCCATTTTATCCTATTTATTAATGATTCAGTTCTCTGTTTCCAAGTACAAATGAAAAAACTTAAATTTTGGGTGTAAAATTCATATTCATAAGAGATCCACTATCACATTACAACCAGCTAGCAACATAAATGTAATGAAATTCTATAAATCACATCAAAAAATTGAAAATAAAAACTACACGTTATTACTCATTAATTGCTTTGGGTTATACACTATATTACTCATTTGTTTATTTTATAATTAAATTAATATGTTTGTATATGGAGACTGGAGTATCTAATCTATATGATTACTTCATCCAAACAAATTCTTTTACGAACAGTGGCACAAAATGTAGAAAATAAATATTGAAGCAACGTGGGTATGATGCAGATTTATGTGTAGCGGGTTGAAAATATAAAATTTCAACTTGTGAAATTCATATTTACATGGCATATAAAATAATTTTATTTGTTATGTCAAATTTATTTGAATAATAAATTAGGGAAAAAAAACATAATGTGTTTTTGATAATTTATTATGTCTTGTTAAATTTATTTAATGAAAAATGTTGTTGAGTGATTTTTGAAGATAAAAGCTTTCAGTTGAGTGATTTTATTGATATAAAATGAAGTTCAATGACTTTACTTGATAAATTCTCATAGTTCAACTTTTTAAAATATTAACTCATCAAAATCTAAAGTCATTGAAATTTGTATGATGGTGATGTTATTATATATATATATATGAATTCAAAATATATACAATAACTTAATTAAACTTGCAATAACTGGTCTTATATTTGTAAATGATAATAGGGCTGGTTAGGATGGAACAAGTTTTGACATGCTAAAATTTTCATCTAATTTGTCCTCTACCTTGTTTAGCATCTTTCAAAAAGTATATCTTGTGATGCCTCGTCTTGTTCCGTTTAATTTATGTTATATAGAGCCGTCAATATGAGCTAGGTTTGTTGGACCAGCCTAAATTAATCTGTGATTTGATAGGCCTGAGCTATGATTTTAGAGTCCATTTAAGAAAAGGGTTTTTTAGTCCGACTTGAATAAGTCTGTCGATTTGTGAGGCTTGAAAATATGAATAGGGCCGACCCGTGGGCCAAATAAAAATAAAATAGAGTATTAAAAATAGTATAAATTTTAGGAATCACATAGTTTTAATATGAAATTACAATCTATCCCTATTTAGTTTGTAATTACATTAATCCCTAAAAAAGTAAAACAAACTGGATACATAATATGTAGCTCGGATACATTAAAAACTAGCTCGGATACATTATAAAAATAATTTAGAATTAGGAGAGAAATAACGGATTTTAGAGGTTTTTAGAAATAGAAGGGAATATTAGAAATAAGAAAAACATAAGACGTGTATTTCAGTAAAAAATAACAAGAGTCTAAATTCAAAATCTGTTTAAATACAAATTATATTTATAAAATAAAAATTCCCTAAAATTTCTAGGGAATCACTATATAGGCCGTAGCATATGGAATATTGTCATAGTTTTTGTGTTTTACTATGATCATTGGAAAACAATTAGATTAATATTTCTATTTAGCTATTTATGCTTTTACTTGAAATCAAACTTAATAAATATTATAAAGATAATTTTATTTGTGAATTTTATTAACAAGTAGTAACACTAACACCATGCAATATTGTCTTGTCAATATTTATGATAATATTTTTAAATTATAATTTAATTTAAAAAATTATAAAAAAGTATATTTTTAAGAAAAGAGGGTTGGCCCAGCAAAGCTTGTAGCCTACGTACTTGTGGGCTGGGCCGACCATTTTCTGGCCCACACCAAAAATGGGTTATCCCGGTCTGACCCGTCAAATTTCAAAGCTTGTATGGATTAGCCCAAATGGAGTGAGTCAGCCCATATTGACAGCTCTAAATTGTTATATTTTATTTCTTTTTTTTATTAGAAAATTAGAAAAGTATTGTGGAGGGCCATAATGACACGTGGCATACGAATGACACGATCCCACCACAATCCCAATTGTATATACTTTGTTATAGTGTAAAGAGAGAAGTATTGAAAACAACACTAGATTCGGCGTCAATTATTAGTTCATTCTTAAATTATTAACTATCTTAAAAATATTATTTTATTTGACCAATTGAACTTAAGTACACCTCAATCTTGTAACATGAGTGTAAATATACCCCTAAATTCTCGCCAAGTTTAGGGGTGCTCAATATTTCTCTCAGTTTTTTATTAAGAGGCTCATGCTCCTACAAGTATTTCAAAAATTGGTATGTCATGTTATATATTGGGGTCCGGGGGTATATCTAGGTTTAGTTAGTCAACTAGAGAGATGTTTTTAAGACTGTCAATAGTTTAGAGACGAAACTAATAATTTGTGTCAAATTTAAGGTTGTTTTTGGAAAAAACTTACTTGCACCGGGTGTAACTAATGCAACTTTCATTATTATGTGATTTAATGAAGTAAAACACATATTAATTACTTAAGGTTAAATAAAATGAACTATAAATTAAAACATATAGCATGCATGTATTAAATTAGTGTATACCCCGTTGTTTTCCATACTTCTCTATTAGGAACGTAAAAGGGTATAAATGGGTCATAATGACACGTGGAAAAGACAAGGACATGACCCCACCACAATTGTATATATTTTGGCATATTTTGTAAATATAAAAGGGAATAAATGGGCCATATTGACACGTGGCAGATGAATAGCGTTCCAATCGCTCAAGTTTATCTTTAATCCCCAGACATGACAAGGGATCCATACAATATATAGCTTAAACTTGTATGTCTTGGTTGGCTGGTCTAACTTGTTATTTTCAATAGTATCGTGGATTCTGAATTTCAATTTTATAAATTTAAAATTTTTAGAATAGCAATCTTAAAGTATTGGTAAGTGAATTATAATAGAATTGAACTCATATATTAAAGTCTATCTCCACCCTACATGTAGAGTTTAACCTCAATATATCGATAGTGTTTAAAAAAATTCTTATACGATGAGACTACCTAAAAAGAATAATCAATGATAATAGCAAATTAATAGTTAAAAGTTAGAACCAATTATTACTTAAAAGATAAACCAAGCAGACAACCTGTTATAATGCAGAAAGAATTTACACTCTCTCATGCATTATTCCTTCTTATTGTGATATGCTGATTAGACTTACATGGTCTACCAAGTGGTGCATAATACTAACTAATCGCTCGGTGACTATCATTTGACTTGACACAAAATTTAAGAAAGAAAGGAAGATTTCTCAAATATGTTACTTAAAATACTCATTAATCATTTATGTGATTATAAATCATTTCATTAAAAAAGATGATATTTTTTTTAGACAGACTAAAAAGAAAAGTATACCGTGAAACTACCTATGGTTGGAACTTTTTAGTCAAGATGGAGAATGTATGATAATCCCACAAAAGCTGATAAATAAGAATATGTGATTTGAGGTCCCTCTTTTTAAGTTGAAAAGAACATAAGCTGACAGAATGGAGAGAAGTGAGTGAAAAGAAAGATGCCAAATAGGAATGTGTCAAATGAAAGTGGACCAATATGATTTCTCAATGGACTATAAATGTAGTCGATCAAGTTGGGTTAATTTATACAGAATTGGTCCAGAACAATGGGACCGAAAGAGACGACTATAATCTCATTTTAATGCCAAATATCTAATTTTATTTGTAATGACAAATTTGAATTACTATGTCCTTAAGCTGTCTCTCCCCCATTATTTTGGTCCCCATTCATTATTAACCATCTAGCTAGTGAATTGTATATGTCATTCTTATGTCTCATTCTAAATGAAATAACATTTGAGCAGGCCCCGCCGAGCTAAGTGTTTAGCCTCTCTATCTTATTCCACTGCACTAAGTGGTCTTTCCCTTTCTTACTGGATGACTAGAACCATCAAAAAGGGCTTAGCCCATGAGGCTTGCTCGATCCAACCCGTTATTGAGGCAGGGTTGAAATATGATTTTTCAAGCTCATTTAAAATTGGGGCTTATAAGCCCAACCCTTTTAGGCCCTTAGCCCGTGAGGCTTGATCGGGGTCGGGCAAGGGTTGGCCCATGGGCCAAATTATTTAATTTTAATTAAAATAAATATTAAAAACTAGAAAACTTAAATGTAACCGCTAACATATACGGCTATAGTAGATTAGTACTACTAGACTACTAGTACGTGAAAATTTAAAAAGCTAATGCCTCATAAATTCTAAAGCCATTACTCTTAAAAACTTAAGTCCCTAAAGCCTAATATCTAAATTCTTGAACTACAACTCTTTGTCTCTTTACTCTTATAATTTTATTGTCGTCTCATTTCTGCTACGACATTAGACAATTTTCACGCATGTAACAATTTTCTTAATTTCATTTAACAAAATAATTTAAGTAATTATGTATTGCTAACTAAAGTTTTAGTCAGAAGTGTTCTTTAGTTTACTAGTTTGTTTTTCAGATATTATTTACTTAAGAGATTATTATTTTTTTCTTTAAATATTTATTGCTAGATTTTTATTTAGAATTATTGAAACAATGTTACTGTTTGTGACATTGATTTGACATAAAAAACAAAGGAGGACTGGCCCGCCTCAACCTTGACCCTTCTGGGGTTGGGCCAGGTTGGCCATTTTACAGCCCTTTGAAATGAAGGGCCGGCCCGCCCCAGTCCATCAAATTCTTTGGCCCGCGGGGCTTGGGCGAGGTAGGGCTGGACTGGCCCATTTTGACGGCTCTATGGATGACTATTATGGAGAAAAAATGACGCTTTTTCATTTAAGTTATTACGTAGCAGTTACACTTTAATATAGTGGTAACGTTTATCTAGAAACTTTATGGTTATTATAGTAAAGTGTTGTTATATATGTATAACGTTTAAATTTCATTTAGCTATTATACAAAAGTACACATAATAATTTTATGTACCAAGAAAAGAAATGTATTTATTAACCAAATTAATATATTTTAAAAAAAAGTATGAGGAGAAAAAAGGCAAACACTACTCATGAAATTATGACCACAATTGATGGAGACCATTTAAATACAATTTTTATTGTTTTGAATATTCACACTTAAAATTTACTATGTGCATGATATTGACAATGATGATCATAATTTTTTTTTATACATAATATACTTTTTGCAAAATATTATGTAATAATATTTGAGTATGGTTACTATAAAAGGGCAATTTTACAAAGAATAACAATATAATGAATGACACTGTTATTATAAGTAGAATCTTTTTATAGAAAAGTAAAATATAACATGAAAAAATCAGGTAAAAGTTGTATATCCTTACATTTTTTGTGCTTCTACTTCCTCATATATAGTGAAAAAATTCCTGTCCACCACCGAGAGCAGCCAAACAGTTACTTATACTCTTGCTGCTGAAGTCTACTGCTACTCTCACGAAAGTTATGAAACAATTAATCTTAATAACAGGATAGCAGGGTAACAAGGAGTTCTACAAAATTATTCAACGATATCAAAGTTGCAACGCGTTTAACAATATTAATAGATAGTACGAGTAAAATGTGAAAACATATGGAACTATATCAAAGTCTGTAGTATGGTATTAAGGGTCGACATGGCATCTTTGACACAAACGCATCCCTAGACATGAATAAATGGTCCTGTGTGGGCACAAGTTTATGGAATTGTAAATGTTTTCTAAAATCTAGGCAGGGCAGTAGTAACTTATAGTTCTAGTCCTAGAGTCCTGAGACTAATTTGAGATACAAGGGAAGCCATCCATTTGTTCAAAAGTTTCAACACAAAATACACTCTGAATTAATTCATACAGTTATACCTTACGAAAGCACAAAAATAATTAACAAAAGAAAACAAACTAGAAGTTGACTAAAACCAGGAAATGAGAAAACAAATTTAATTTTTTGCTTATTCTTTTAGGTCGGTCTCACACAAAGCTAAAAGAAACAATACAGTTAACCCCAAACTGGTGCAGATGAGTTATATCTGATAAAGCCAGCAAATCCACCAGGAGTGGTTCATAATAATTGCCCGTCACTAGAGAACATATATGAACCAGTACAGAGTATCACATAAAGACTGTAAAAGAAGGCCGGGATATTTGATCCATTGCCTGCTACATCCTTTAGTGAGTGCGGGTTCTACTGCTTTCAGCATTTCGTACAGGATAAAAATACGGATGAGCCTGCAATGTACATCACAATTACAGTAGGCAATGTTTCCAAGAAACTTGAAACAACCACATACTAAATAATCTACATCTTGCCAGGCAGAAATCAAAGATTAGAGGAGAGAGTGGAAACTTTTGTTATTAAATTTATACTTGATTGAAAACTTTCATTCATTTTAGTACAGCAGAGAACTTCATTCATTCATTTATATATTTATTAAGAAGTCCAGAAAAAAAACTTTTCATAGTTACAGCTGCCTGATATACAAGTGACAAAACATATTGGTAGAGAGGAAAGTCAGCGAATATTTACCATTGCTTCTTTTGCAGTCGGTCTTTCCTGATGATCGTAACGGAGCAGTTTGTCAACAAAATCAACCGCCTAAAGATTAAGCATTGCAAATTTTTGGGTTAATAGATTTCACCTTATTTTATTGTATAAGATCTAATGAGACTAGTTTTCTTACCTCGGGGACTGCGAGATGTTGATTTTCAGAATTAATAAACTTTGCCCATGGTTTCCTGCTGTGTCTGAATGAACATTGAAGATATTTAATTATATGCTGAAAATGGTCCATCACAAAGGATGGTTTTAGAGCTGACGATACTAACCGTCCAACAAGAGCTGCAAGATGAGGATCTAATTCCAATCTATACTTGTTTAGGTAAGAGTTCAATTCATCAGTCCCCAGAACCTGAAGACCATAACATTGGAATTTTTAAGGGGTCTCTTTTCAAAATGCATATATACAGCTCATGTATGTTTAGCCTGGTAATCTTGTAAAATATTTGGTCATTTCCCCGTCCAAAATAAAATAATTAAGAATTATTTTAAAACCCAGTGCAGCAAGGATGATGAATAGTGAATAAGAAACAGCTGAACAAATAGTTGAGTTATACTTCCATTTTGCCGATAAATCACATCCTTACTAGGGTTTAGGTGAGACAAGTATTTTTATCAGAATACTGACATGAGAGTTCAACAGAAACACAAAGTGGGACTCCAATGAGGATAGATCAGTGTTAGCTCATCATAAGCATCACAAACTTACTTTTAATCTACCTAATTCTTTAGAAAGCAGACAGGTCTGAGTTCAAGAGCAACCCACCAACAAAATATTTCAGTTGCTTAGCCAAGCTTACGGTTAGACTAATTTAATGGTACACATCAAATATCGGTATTAATGAGTACATGCAGCCTTTTTTTTAGGAAAGGTAACTTTAGTAAATGCAGCCTTTTGCTAATTCTTTATAGAGCAATTTGAATTATCCCCACAAGACACTTATAATGATGTCACAGCTGTCCCTCAACGCAAATAAAAGATCCCTGGCCTGCATGTTATGTGATGTATTAAGCGCCCCCCTCTTAACATTTTAAGCTTTGTCATGCTTTCTTTAGTATTTTGTCGTTGCTTATTCACTTATGGCATTTCTTTTCCTGACCTGCTTTGCTATGTTTTTTCTTGAGCGAGGGTCTGCCAAAAACAGCTTCTCTACCTCACTATCCTCCTCAGACCTCACTTGTGGGATTACACTGGGTAAGTTGTTGCTGTTGTAAGGTAAAAGATAGAGAGCGTATGTTTTTCACTATCTGGCTAAGGAACCTATTTTTGAGTATTTTTGGGTAAATGGGTGATGACATCAACCATTACAGAAATTTTCAGCAGATGAAAGGTACAGAGAGTTCAAGAAGATCAGGAGAATAATTCCCACATGCGTCTGCTGGACAATTTAGAGAGAGCCAGAGGCATTTTGAGGGGAAAATTCATCCATATGTTGTAGTACGAATGTTCATGCAATAGCTTTCTGGTCTAATTAATCGGATGGACATAAAAAAGGAAAAAAATGATAGATTTCATAGTTGCTTGCAAAAAACAGAGGCAATGTAAATTATGGAATGATATCTTTGTACAGCCCAAAGACTATTCTATCAACTGGTAATTTGCAGTAGTAAAATACTTTTGCTTACTAATTTCCAGAAACAGAAAAAGCAGGGAGTTGATGTTAACAAGTGATAGAAAATGTATGGGACAGTAAGCATGTACAGGAGTAAAGGGGCTAAGCAACAATATCTCGTGCTTAATAGGACTGTATACAAAGGTCCATTTATCAAAATGACAAAAGATTGTAGAGGCCGTCAGGTCTCAGGACTTTTTGTCTTGGGAGAAGACTGATAGTGATACATTGGTGAGGCTTGACACATACTGGCACGTGGACAGATGAGCCCACCAATTTTCATGCTGTCTTATCTTTCTTGCCTTGACATTCCTCCTCTCCCCTCCCTCCCTTCCGGTTAAAGCTTATTTCCTTTATTCACTGTTTGGTCTCATTTTTATGGTGGACCCTGTTTAACTTCATATGATGGGTTGTGAACTGAGAAAAATGGGCTCATGTTTAACTGCATACAGTTAGTGGAAGTTTTACATGTAAACCATAATGTACTTGCATATTCATATAGTTTGACTAGGAACAATCCGAGACTAACATTCTATGTGGGAGATTACCATAATCACTAATATACAATTTCATATTGCCTGTGAAACCCTTTGATTTGGATGAATAAACTTTGCTAAGATTCTTTCAGACTTAGATTCGCATGTGACTTACCATATTACCAAAAAATAAATAAATAAAAGATGTAACTTAATTCCCAAATCATGCATACAATATACTTAAAACAAATGTAGGCTTACGAATGTCTGAACATCAAAAGGGTACGCTAATAAACTTCATGGTGGATATTCTACATACCTTCCCAATCTTCACAAGTTGATCATAATTGTCATGTCCATAGAAGAAAGGCTCCTTCCGGAATATCTATACAGCACAATTCCTTAGAAGTAAGCATCAAAGTGAGAGGAAGAGGACACCTTAACACACAAGTAAGTTCTGACTTTTGGGCCTCAGTATCTGCCATTCATGCACGATTTACCAGAAGACAAACAGTCATGAATGGCATTATGTAAGTACCAAGTCATGGACCAAGTTTAAAAAAAGTAGAAAGCATAACCCATGCAAGATAAAGTCTCACGTGGGCACCTGTATGATAGCTCAAGTAGGCCGGAAAAAATAAAGGTGCAAGAAAGATAGTTGCTCACCATTCCTGCAAACATACAACCAAGACTCCACAAGTCCAACGAGTAATCGTAGTCTTGCAAATCAACAAGTAGTTCAGGACCTTTAAAATATCTGCAACCATAAAGAGAGGAGGCGGAAAGTCTGTTTAAAACTGCAAGGCAAAAGAAAATAAGCCCTCCCTAAATTATTAGATTATGGATGTTGAGAAGAAAAGGTATTATCTCTTTTCTGACAAAAGCAAGCAAAAAACTAGGATTCTATAATCAGTCAAGTGAGGTGGCACTTAATTATAAAATCTCATGCAAGTGTAAGTGTAACATCTTAGTGGATGAGGGAATGCCCATAACTGTAACAGAAGTAGTGCCCATTGAATAAGATTCATAAATAGCTGTCAGACAGAACCCTTATGCTCTGATTCTTCAAAGCTCAAAAACCTCCCTTCTCTTCCTAACACAACCCAAATTCTTACCCCAGCTGGGTTTCTGATCCTCAAAACTCATAAAGAAATGCACTTCAAGATCCATTTCTTGATTATCCTTATCTCTGCCTCTCAACATTCCATTCCTATCACAATGAACTCTTACTCTTAGACTGCTATCTGACAATAAATCCAGCACATAAGTTTGAGTCAACAATATAGCCCCACTATGAAAGAACTGGAAGTACAATTTTCTACATCTGCACTTTTTTCAGTATAGTTTTCTAACTATACATCCTCCAGCTCCCACCAAAGTTATCCTCTTAGATTCTAGAGCATAATGACACAATAGTACATGAATTACCCCTAGCAGTTCTAAGTATAATCTTTCTTGTGTTATCATCCAAAAAATACTGCAAACTATTAAAAAACATAATTATTTCTGAACTCTCAGCCATTTGAACCCTCAATATCAGTTTCATTCCGTAAACCAGTGTCATTTCAAAGCTCAATAATTTGAATTAAGAAGAAAATTGAGGTTATGCCTTCACTAAATTAATAAAACCACTAAAACAAGAGAGAACCATTCTAGCATTCAAATGTTAATTTATTTGATTTTAAATTTCAGAAGAAAAATGATACAAACAGCAAAGAAAAAGCGAACCTAGAAGCCACACGAACATTATATTCTTTCCCGGGATGATAAAACTCTGCAAGCCCCCAATCTATTAGCCGAAGTTTCCGCTGCTCATGATCAATCATCACATTATGGGGCTTCACATCACGGTGCATAATACCTTGAGAATGACAATAATCTAATGCCTGCAAAAGATACAGTAATACTTGAATTTTCTGACAAGTGACACCTCAAGAAAATATCAACTGCAAGGCATAATATGGAAACATGCATCATCTCAAAAATGAGAAGAACGAAAAATATGAGATAATTCTGGCCATGACACCTGATGCAAGTAATAAGCAGCATAACAAAGAATATATCTAAGATTTTAATAGTCAAGTCTGTAACAACAGCTGCACCACAAACAACTATGTCATGATCCCAGACTAGTAATTACCAATAAACATTTTGCTCCATTATAACATGTCTCATTCATATGCCCAATAATTTGTCTTTCAATTCTGTAACATGTTTTTTTCCTTGTACTCTAGAAATCTCATCAAATTACCCAGCAGAACAGAACAATACGAACCTCAGCTGATATTATTACCTATCTTTACACCCAAACCTCACCAGTCAACAGAAATCTAAAGAATGTGTCCTTTCCACTCATAACAGAAAACAAGGAGCTTTCAGTTGTACTCCCTCCCATCTCAAGGAACTTGGTCTACTTTAACTTTCATGGAGATAGAAAATAGAATATGTAATTGCAGCTTTTTGGTTTTGATAAATCATATTTAGATACATTTTTTCTTGATAACGGTGATGTCCAGGTCAACTTGCCCACCCATGTCTAGATCATACAACAACATACCCAATGTAATCCCACAAGTGGCGTCCAAGGATGGTAGCGTGTACGCAGACCTTACCACGTCTAGCTACATTATTATTTGAATATGGAAGACATAATTCGCAGGTCAGTTACAAATGTGAAGAAAGGAGAGTTCAGTTACTGAGAATAGTTCAAAAAGTCGGAAAATTAATTTTCCCCACCTAAGGAAAAATTCCAAACTTGAGGAAGAGGTCAAATTCAAAACGAAAATAGATCAAGCATTATGCACATAATCATTCTGTGAAATTTGATCAAAAGAGTAGTGAAATTCCTCATCAAAAATAAGTTTATTATCTCAAGGCACTTTGCACAGATCATCTTCAGGTTATATCTTAAAGGAGATTCAAAGGGAGCATCCTGTATACAAATAATCTAATAGTTAATACTGTAATCTATAGCAACTGCCCATAACCAATCAGAAAATATTGGGAGATACACAAAAAAACATATACTGAGAGGCCTTAAAAATCCACATCAACAGAAAACTTGCCTTCAACAGCTCATAGATGTAATATCTAACGTCAAAGTCAGAAAGAGTTGGATAGAGCACTTTAAAATCTGTGTTATTCACATATTCAAATATAAGACTTGGGGTCTTCGACTGCTGATCTCTGACAATATCGAGTAACTTCACAATATTAGGTCCACCACAAAGATTCTGCAGTATCTTAATCTCACGCTTGATCTGCAGTAAGTGACAATAACAGATGAGTACCAGAGCAACAAAAAGGTGCAAAGATATGCTGTAATAAATAAAAGAGCATGATTCAGAGTGCCAACAAAAAGGCAAATGCACATATAACTTGCAGATATATGATAGTCCATCACTCACAAGTAATCAAGAGTTACTACAGTAAGTTGACTGAACAGAACAGTTAAGAGAAAAAACTCATTTGGCTAAAGAATGAAAGATAAAGAAGGACAAAACCTGGAGATATCCGATGAGCTTGAAGAATATCAATAATACATTACGTAGCTCAAAAAACATAGAACTACGAAATCACAAACCCTTTTAAAAACTTGAACATTCTAAGAAACTGCTCAGGATCATAGACACAATGACTTCCAAATTTGAAGAACATCAACAAGGCTTCTATACGTTTAACAAGTTTGGCGGAAAAAAAACAAAAAAATATTTATGGATGTAGTAATATGACATCAAGGATACTGCAACATTATTGCAGAATGTGGTAAATTAAGCTCCAGAAGGTGCAAGTAGCACACATTGAGGTTAAAATGAGAGGTCGCATGAGATTGTTTGGGCATGTCATCAACCTCAAGAGGCGCCAGTCCCTAGGTGTGAATTCATGGTGAGTGGAGACCTAAAATAACATTGAAGGAAGTTCTCTTGAAAGATTTAAAAGGTCTTGGAATTCCCTATAGTCAGCCCCAATTTGCTTGGGATTGAGGTGTAGCTCTGTGTTGTGGTATATTAATGTCCAATTAGAATATCACCAACTGAGATTGTTGTTAGTTCTGGTTTTGTTCATCTTAGAAAATGAGGTTTTACGAGCTTCTGTTAAGATCTTTGATGCTTCTCCTATCCAGTTGGATCAATTTCTTCTTCTTTTTCACAATGGTACTGAGGCTAGCTTGTGTGCACCTCGATAATTCCAGGGGTGTCTCCTACCTCCCACCAGCACAGAAACCGGATAACAAAGAAAATAAATTGTTATCTCCTACACTTTCTGTATTAAACCAAACTTACTTCACATATGGAACAAAACCGTAAACCAAAATACAACATGAGAAGAGATTAATCCTTTAACTACTTGTATTCGACATCTATTACGGTGTAAAAGACTAAAAGAGGGTGTCTTTCCAAAGCTTAGCAGAAACATGTGCCTTAGTAATGATAATACTTCTAGATGTAAGTGGTGGATGATGTAAATCATGTTGAGTAAAAGGGGATGTCTCTAAGAAGATATTACCTAATTAGTTCGTGCAACTACAAGGGAAAAAAGTTAAGGCTGCAGTAAGTTCACCAAAGCTAACTTAGGGAAAGGACTACAGCTTTGAGAAGCAACTAAAAGATCTACCTGCATGCAGAAAACGAACCCTCAAAACTCCTCTCTAATCTTTCCACTGCACCTTCTGTTTAGTTTCCAAGTTTGAGTGGTAGACCACATCTTTCAAAACTCAATCATGTCTTTCTTTCTCATATAAGCTGATTCCAACATCTTAAGTGAGTATTATATTTCATTACTTACCAAAAAAATGAGTCTACTCTAGTTTACACTGATATAACGCACAAGCAAATGAAATGTTCTCATCCCTCAAGCTGCAATAGAAGTCGTCCACCAATAGAAATTCAGCACCTCAGAATGAAAATCCTTAAATTTCTAAAAAGCATCAATTTCAAGAATAGATAGAAGCTTATTAACTAGCATTGAATACGGACATATGAAGAAGCAAAGAAGGAAAACAACCAACCTTTTTCTTCTTCACTGGCTTAAGGATTTTGATGATGCATTTTTCATTATTAGTAGTGTGAATTCCCTCAAACACCTCGCTGTACTTCCCTCTCCCAACTTTCCTTACCACCTCGTAATCATCCTGCTCCCTATACAACCAATCAACAAACACAGAAAACATCAATTCCGTCTAAACAGCCTTGAAAACACATATAATAAGCATAAACAAAAATAAATCAACAAATTACCCCCATTGAACAGTTAGGGATTCATAATCCCAATACTCTTTAGGTCGGATCACATTGATATCCGTATAAACCCGGGCCTTTGAAGGCGCGCCGGGACGGCGAATAGATTTTCCTATTTTCTGCGCCAGGGCTTCGGATAGAGTCGCCGACGGTCGGAGAAGAGAAGAAGGCGGCGGCGGAGGAGGAGGAGGTAGAGAAGATGATTTGTTTTTGTGTCGCGTGAGAGAAACCGAAGTGTTGGAGGAAAAACGACGGAGCAGAGATGGGAAGAGAAGAAGGGAGGTCGCCGGAGAAGGAGAGAGGAGGCGGTGGTGGAATGAAACAATGAAGAAATGTGAAGGCCGTAGGGCCATCAAACGGGGGAGGGCTATATAGTTGGGTAAAATGGGATTATGCTTGAAGTGGAACCCTCCTCATTGGTTTCTTCGTCTTTGCATCTCATGCGTTTGTCTACACCTAATTCAATCCAACGGCGTCGTATACTAGCATATTCTTCACTCTTTTTTAATAGGGTCCATAGTCCAAATTGGAGTCCGGACTAAAATGAATCACAAACTATGCTTAATATTACTTCCACTAAAAGCGTGTTTGGCATTGTTATTGGGAGACCAAAATCAATTATTTTGAGAAAAAAATACTTTTGTAGAAAAATTATGTATCTGGCAAATTAGTAGAACTGCTTTTAAATATAGAAGCAGAAGCAGATTTATGTAGAAACAAAAAATTATTTTTATCAAAACTAATTTCATATATACATATTTATCAATATATCTCTTATTAATTAATTAACATATCTCATAAGTTTGATTAAATTTCATTTTTAAAAAAAATATATAATATAAAATTATACGTAAAATAATATGTAAAATATAAAATAATAATATATAAAAGTTATTTAAAAATTCGTTTTGAATATATTTTCTTGCCAGTGAACCTAGACTAAAATCAATTTGATGTTCACTCATCATTAAGTATCATTAAGATTAAAATTCATCTCGGATACAGAAGGAATATCTTTATCAGAAACATCAGATGATTTATCATTCATTTGAACAATGTTTAACCGAGGATCAATTTTAATTTTTTGTTTTTCTGCAGATATAACTGTTGATAAAGTATGTAATGAAGCAGCGCGATTTCTAGTTGGACCATAACAAGGTTCTATCAGAGAAATATGTTGAATAGCCAGTCTTCTATCATCTATTAGAAGCAAAAGAATGTCTACTATAAGGAACACTTTTTTCATCAAACTGCATACAAATTTTTCCATCTGAATTTTGACTAATATGAGAATATTCAGAATTAGTGACAGCATCGGTCATTTGCTCAGGTGGTATAATAGAATCTAAAATCCAAGTGGTACGAAAATTAATTTCTTCCCATTTTATAGGTCTTCTAGTAGTGACCTTTGATCTGGCGAAATTAGTTTCTACCAAAATAGTTTGATCAGATGTATCATATAACTTACATCTAGGATTCAAAGTAGCAAGTAATTTATAATAGATTCTATACGACAAGCAAATTAATTCAGATCCAGGTGCATAGTTATAACCATGCATTTTAACATTCAAAGTTAAAGCATCTAATATATTAGAATCAGTCAAAGATAACTGCAAAATGGGCTGAGCATTAAAATAAACTGAACCATAGGCCACCGTAGATTCTATCGAACCCATCAAGGATTGACGAAAATTTAAATTCCTCGCATCTCGTAGAGCAGCTAAGAAAGTCTTTGGTAACCCTTTAAGAGTTAAAGGTTTAAAAGCAATTTGAACCATGCCAATATGTAAAAATATATATTGAGATTTATATAATTCAATATCACGCTTATTTAATAAACGAATAGTTTGTTCGGACGAGTTTAACGCCAATGATTGTTCAGTTGTTTTAATCAACTGTTTATTAGAAATCTTATCAAACCAACCATAATCATAAATGATTTTTATATTAACTTTCGAAATAGTCCATTTGTTTAACAAATCAAGGTTTTGAGGTATATCTACCTCTTCTAGACGAGTGCTTTTAATATCTTCTTGATCCATAAAGAGAAAATATATTTATGTCGAAATTATTCACATCAATTATATATATACCATGAAAGTTTCAAGGCTCTGATACCAACGATACAGGATCACTGACCTGGCGGTGGTCCGCCCAGTCATAGATCAAGCAAGTCAATATCTTTAGAGGTAATCCAACTACATAAGAATCGAAATACACAAGAATTTTAATATAGTTTCTCAGACTGCATGATTTAATTATTTTACCCAAGCAAAGGGCATGTCAAGAAGCTAATATATACTTTTATTAAGCCCATGTGTCTGATAGTTCTAACCGGGTATGAGGCGCCCTACTTATCAAACTCAATTTCGGGCTAAAAACCACGGCTCATCAGATGGAGTCATAAAGACAAAGCCAATAAAAGTAGTACTAGATCTGACTGTACCTCAATCTCAGAACCAAGTCGAGAATCCATACTAAAATTCTTCTATATTTAAATAAAGCTTAGATCCGTTCATGGTCTATATAAAAGAGAAGTTAGTTATCCGACATAGATATAAATTTTTAGCCGGACATAGTCACAACTTTCAGATCAGAGATATAAAAATATTTATAAATAAAAGTAGAGAATTAAATTACCTTGTATCAACAACTTTATTACTTCCGGCAAATCGAGAGCTTTACAAACTAAGAGAAATAAACAACTTTAAAAAAAAACTTTTGAAGAGAGTGTTTTTCGACGCCCCTCCTTCAAACTACAAAAGACCTTATTTATAGAAGAAAAAAGCATCTATCTACAGTGATCTACAGTGACCATGGGTCCCTTATCAATGGGTCCCAAATGTACAGTAACAGTTTTTCTACTGTGGGTTAACAGTGTATCTACTGTTAATCAATAGTGGTCATCTTATCTTTCTTTTTCAACTCCCTAAGTAAATCTTCTACTTTAGACAGCATATCTTTTGTCACGGGTTTCGCCGATTCACAAGGCTGGGCCTCTTGAGCATCATCTGCGATATCATCACTTGTTTTACTTCTCATTGAAGTGTCTGATTTTTCATAGTGAGTGATATTGAGGAGTAGATTCCTCCTTATTTCATCCAAATACTCCTTTATCATTTCTTCTTTATTTCCATCTTGAATGGAAATTCTTCTGGCAATATATTTGACGAAGTTGTCAGCAATTATTCCTTTGTGAGGAATAGTACCATAATCTTGGATTCTTTGAGAAATAGAGTCCAATAATTCTTGGCCATATAATGATTCAGTCACGGGATCCTCTTCATTAATTTATCCCAGAAATTATTATAATAAATCTGATATAAGCATGAAATTTGTTCTTCAGTAAAACCTACTTTCGGGGTCCATTTATGGATCCATGAAATTGAGAATTCTATGAAGAAATAAATTTGTTCAAATTGTTCTATATAACAAACATTATCTGAGTGGTATAAATCATTAAGGTCTGATGAAACCTTGTTTTTGTAAAACTTTAAAAAGGGATCAGGTAAAATCTTTACCGTCGGTCCGTGGTATGACCACCAGTTCAAGAACCAGTTAGGAATTGGGTCAACAAATATCTTTGCACACACCTTGATAAACCAAGTATATTTATGCTTTTCATTGTTATAGTAAAGGACTTTGCTGAAAGCGTTAATATAATCCCAATAAGTGAAATTGGTAGGGATTTTATTGAGGCTGATCTGCCTTTCTTTCATCGAGGATATACCCCAATCTTCAATTGATATAATCTGCTTTATGATCATTTTGGAGAAGTTATAAACGTTCTCGCTGGTGTTATAACCTGAGAAGTGCTGAAATTCAACACTACTTGTATTCGTTAAAATGATCTCATAATATAAGCGGGTTTTGTATGACTCTCCTGGGAAGTATAATTCGTTAAATAAATATCGCTGGAATATCTTCCAGGGTTCTTCTTTTCTCTGTATCTCAGAGTTTTCAATAAGAAATATCATTTCTTTCTTTACTACCCTTTCATAGGATCTATGTCACGCCCCAAACTCAAGGGGCGCAACTGACTCCTAAAGCCAAAATTCAGGCCCGAGCCGACCCTGCTGAACCATTTGATACTAGCGCATGGCAGTCACATGCAATTAAGAAAACAAACAAGTATATCTCGGCTTAAAACTAAGCCCTCGACCGGCAAGGCCGCTGTCAACAGATCTACAAAAGAACCAGCTACTCCCAAGAGTTCATATAAAGAAATATCCAACTAGCACAGAAATCCTGATTGGGCCATCGAGGCCACCATGATATCTATACCAAAACTAAAAACAGGTAAATATCAGTACAATACATCAAACAGCTCACAAGCTTCAGCAAACCAACAACATAGGCCAGCATGGCCATAACGTAGCTATAAACCCCACACACTAGTCTGCAAGCCTCTAAGAGTAGTAAAGATTGGTGGGACAGGGCCCCAGCCTACCCATGAGAATATATACAACAAAAGGTAACAAACCTCCCAACTCTGGCAGCTCCGGAGGAAAAGGGCTGACCAATCGGATAAAAGTCAATCCTGCTGATATGGAGGTCTACTCGGTCATCTGTCAGGACCTGCATACATGAATGCAGCGCCCCCAAGGCAATGGGGCGTCAGTACAAAATAATGTACAGAGTATGAAAGGCAATAGACTATGATGAGGTATCCTGATATACTGGAATAATCTGATAAATAAATTAAGGATAAGATAATTGTACTGACCTGCTTCTAAATCTAAATTTATCAAAAATAATAAAACAACAACCTAACCAAGCCCCCATAAGCTCGGTAGGTACAAACAGCACACAAGACCACCTACTCAGGCCCCCATAAGCCCGGAAGGTGCCAATCAGCCTGTATGCCCCTATCGGTAGTCTCCTAGCCCCGCAGGCAGTCACATAGCCCTCTTAGGCATCAACATAGCTTATAGACATCTCATAGCCCTCTTAGGCAACAACATGGCCCTGTA